>NC_080048.1:252329-432329 GCF_026212465.1 Amaranthus tricolor | reverse complement strand
CGCTAATCCGTTATTCCCGACTGGTCCCGATCTGTAGGCAAGCTAAAAGTTGGAAACAACAGATGGTCAGATTAAACTTAATGAAAAGTAACAATCCAAAACAACAAACACAGTAATTCAAATCATAGGTTTAAAAGCAACATCAGTTCCCTAGATCTATGTGCGCACAGGGAGTCTAGTTGAGAGGAACATCCATAGCTCTAAGGCTATGTCACTCTCAGGTGAAGCTAGTCAATATCTGAATGACAATTCGCTTCAAAAACAGGGAGTAGAGAACAATGTTTCTCAACTCCTTCAATGACCAGCTCGCAGGCCCGATCCATTGACATATCTCAATATCAGCATAAGCATTCACAATAATATTTGTCTAAACAATTTTCTAATCAAAGAGTTTTTAATAAAAAGTTTATTTTCAAGAAAGTAGTCTGGTCAGACCCTTTAAGGGACTGCTACTACTCACCAAAAAGAACGCTTCAAGAGGCTAAGTTTGGTACTCTGCGATCACTAGAAGGGCTCCTCGATAATGTCGTCTCCCGAAGCATAACAAATATAGCATCACAACAAAGCATACGATTCTACAACTAGGTTCATATAGCTCATTGCATCTCATCCTAATAATGCATCTTAGTTCCACCTTCTATTCTAATATTCCTCATTTCAGCAATTGTGCAAGTCCTAACTCCAACCCTCAATATCATCAAAATTATTAACCTTGCTTTAGTCTAGCTTATATTCTTGTAAAGATTATATGTCTTCACAATTTCCTTGTATTCTAATTCAAACACTTCCATTTCATCTAAACTCAATACCAAGAAACTAAACAAGATTTACAAACTATCCAAAAGCAAGATTCAACTAGTTTATCCATTCAACTAATAATTTCCACACAACCCTAGATACTCTCAAGAACAACCAATCATACATAACAAAGGCCTAACACTTACATTTACCCAACTATTCGCTTAATAACAACAACAAGATTTATCCACATTAGTAGTTTCACAAGAGTCTCCTAATATTCAAGAACATCAAATTTTCATAATCTTTCTACATCTAACATCTAACAATATTCTAATCTTTGTAAATTACGTACTAATCAATAATTCCAACAAATTGTTTCAATATTCCACAATATACCATTTATACATCATAAAACCCAAATTACATTTAATTTTAGAATTCTTCCCCAAAACTCATCAATCAAAATCTCTTATAAACACATATCAATCATCACATAACTCACTAAAATCACATTTTCCATGAATTACCAATTTAACGACTCATCTACTAACTCATACACATTCCAAGATTCATCAACATTTAGGCTTCATACATGGTTAAGAATTAAACAAGTGAAAGTATGCCAATGGAACTAATTTCTATATGAATAAGAGTATGATTATTAAAGAAAAACAAAGAAAGAATTCAAGAAGGACTACCTTCTGTTTGCAGCAGCAAGAAACGAAGAAAATTTCAGATTCAACACTTTGTTTTCGACTTGGATTTGATGTTCAATCAACAAGACCAAAACTTACTCAATCTTCCCCAAATCGGCAGAATTCAAGTCAAGGAACGAAGTTTTCGGCTCCTTCTACACTTATGGTGGTTCGAAATTAGAGAAAAGATAAAAAGATTGTTGAAATAATGTGTCGAAAAAATCAAAGAAGAAATCGAGTAAATTATACCTGATTAGCTTTAGTTCGTTACTTTTCAAAAACAATTCAAGCGAAGGATTGCGTTTGTTGAAGGAGCAGGAGCGATATCAGATGGAGAAGATGAGTAGAGTTGCGTTTTCTTTGAAGATCGAAGGTAAAGAACAACGGGATGAGGTATGGGTTTTCGAAGGTTTTGGCAAGGCAAAGAAGGGTTTGATTTTTTCCTTTTGTGTTGAAGATGGTGATGAATAGTGAAACGCGTGATATTTGTTTTTCTTTTTATTCATTTTTTTTAAGAAAAGGAAAAGGAAAGAAGAAGTTAAATTAAGAATATTTTATGTCATGTGTATTTAAGATCATTCTCGCACTGATAATTCTCTTAAACTTACTCGTCTTAAAATATTTATTTCCCGAATGTTACATAAACCTCTCTGAGGGCCTAACTAGGGATAGAGGTAGTTGGAGGCGTCATATCCATGTTGTAGACTACTGATGTCCTCTTAGATTATCTTTTGGTGTTATTGCCATCTTGTTTTCTCTCGTTTCTGTGTTAGTTTTTGTTTTCTTTTATTTTGTAGTTGTAACTACTTATTTATTTTATCAATATGCATTCATTTTATCTTTTCCATGTAACTACGTCTCCTTATTTCTCTCGAACCGGGGGACTCTTTTGGCCGCGCTCTTCTTTATAGGTATGAGTTGCCGCTGTACTTCTCTCCCCATACCCTGTCCATAGTTTTTTTTATGAGCGGGATGGTGATGATATATATATATATATTTGTATTAATGTATAATTAGTCATATTAGTGTACTATTAGTATATTATTAGTCGTAGTGTAATATACTCATATTAGTGCATCATTAGTATATTATTAGTCATGTTAGTATATTATTTATTGTGTTAGTATATTATTACTCGTATTAGTGCATTATTATTATTATTATTAGTCGTTTTAGTGTATTAAATATAGCAAGTATATAGTTGAATATGGAGGAAGTATAGTTGTATAAGTATATTATTAATTATTCGTATTAGTGCATTATTAGTACTTTATTAGTTATTTAGTATGTAATTAATCGTATTATTATTATTATTATTATTATTATTATTATTATTATTATTATTAGTTGTATTAATGTATTATTATTATATTATTATTAGTCATATTAGATGTATTAGTATCTTATTACTCGTATCAACTTAATATTAGTATTTTATTAGTTGAACAAAATTACTAAAAATAAGTTGAACATAATTATTATTTGAACAAATATAGTTGAATAAAATAACTACAAATAAATTTGGTCAACTAAAATTTGTTAGTGAACGCAAAAATAGGCAGGAAATTTAAAATTCAGTTTGAAAGTAGTCGGAAAAAAAGTAATGGTAAATTTCTTTTTTTTTTTTAATTTAAAACTATTACCAAAAATATTGCATACATTTATAAACTTATAATCCTTTTAATTCCGACTAACGCCTGTTAGTCGGAAAATCAATCGGAAATTTTCAACTGTTTCGATTAGTCGGAAACTTTTAGTCAAAGTTGTGCCATTTTTTTTTTGTAGTGGTAGTACAATGTTACTCTTTCTAATTATGTTTCTTGAATAAATAACCAACTAAAGTAAATCAATTTATTTTTTTTTTTCAAAATTCGACTAACTTAGACAACTGATTTTAACAATAAACAAATAAGTTAATATTTCAAATTGATTAAACCAGGCTATAATTTTTGTTGTAATTATACTCAAATCATAATAATCACGCTGAAATTTCAAAACATATTGCATTTAGGTCGAGCTTTATTATTGTGAAACTCCCATACGTACATTAATTAACTCATCGACTTCTAAACATTTTTTCTAAATTTTTTAGCAAAACTTAAGACCAAGTACTGTTTGAGCAAATTAAACTAATAGTTGGAATTAGAATAAAACTTAAGCCTCATGTATTTGAGCAGATTCCGACTCCTCCTATGACCGGTCTCACCGCCATGATTTCATACAAAAGTTACTCATCACATCTTGTATGTGATCGTCTTAACGTGAAGTAGACGGGTAAATTCAAACAATCCATTTATTTACAATTTTAAATAAAAGGAAAAATATATGTAGCAAACAACAATTTTATGATACACAAAAAAAATAAACATAAAATAGGAATACTAAGCAATACTGCTAAAAAATTACATTACTTTTAAGAATCTTTTCCCATAATATTGCCTAAAAAAAAATAATTCCCACTTTGCATTATGTGGGAAAGTATTTCCCACAATACCGTCCACGTGGAAATTAATTTTTTTTAAATTTTTCAGACAAAACCGCCATTTGAGATGGCGGTTTGCCTTAAGCACTAAATCGCCACATGAAGTAGGGGTTTGGTCAAGGCAAACCGCCATCTCATGTGACGGTTTGGTCCATGGTAAACCGCCACTTCATGTGGCGGTTTGCTTGTGGCCTGCAACTTTTTTTTCTTTCATTTCCCCTAAATAGTTAGCGCAACCTGCATTAAACTAGTTCAATACCATCTATTCCATAATAATCAATTACGAACCAGCTTGATTTGAAAAAATTAATTATGAAAATAATGCGAAGATATATTACAATCATGGAAAGTCATACAAGAAGTTCAAATCATATAAAAATATACAAAGTTTGTTAAACTACAATCCCCGGCCCCTTTTGTTTTGCGCACCGGTGGATGATGATGGTGTGAAATCGTCAACCTCCGCAATGACATTAAGAGCAGGAGCTCGTCGTTGACTAGCACGCTAAAATGTGATGATCCTTTGTGGAGGCGATGGATGTGGAGGAGGAGTGGTGATGAAAGCTGGAGGAACGAATGGCGACATAGTACTGGAGGTCGATGGCGATCTAGAAGCGTGACCTCGAGTAGATGAACGCTGGCGACCTCTTGTGGACCGAGAACTGGATCCTCCAGAAGAGCTACCTCAGTGGGCTGAACTCGGTGGAGAAGGAGTGTGGAATGTGTCATCTACCTCGCCAATGATGGGTGGAGTCGGTATGAGGTACTCATAACCCGCCTGACTTAATGCATCGGTCAATGACACGTTAATGAAGCCTAGGGTCTGAGAACATAGCCGATACCCCACATCAACTGGCGATGTAGTGGCCCCTTGAATAGTGTCATTGCATTGTATGAGCATCGATCGGATGCGCTCAGCCTGTAT
The DNA here is from genome assembly GCF_026212465.1 of Amaranthus tricolor. Classification (NCBI taxonomy): domain Eukaryota; kingdom Viridiplantae; phylum Streptophyta; class Magnoliopsida; order Caryophyllales; family Amaranthaceae; genus Amaranthus; species Amaranthus tricolor. The sequence goes on along the minus strand of NC_080048.1, from coordinate 427,486 downwards.
GTTATCATTATATTGTTAAAAGAGTCTCATAAAAGTATTACTATATGTTATGAGTGTTGAAAGAAGACGTACCAGTAACGTAGATGTCGGATCGTAATGTGATCCTGGCTGCGCAAATGTGGTGTTCGTTAGGCGTAATATGGAGATACGCCTGTACCAACTCATGTACATACCAGAGCTATGACCTGTGAAGGTATCTCCTCGAACCAATATAGATGCTCGGTCATTCCACGCATCTATATGCGATCTATGTCGTATGACGTAGTTCTTGTCCCCAGTCCTCCGATCGATCGCATGTAGTTGAGGTTGGGTGTCACAGGCATGCGGAATAACCTGCTCCAAACCGAATTGACGCATGACACGATCCGGGAGATGTAGCTCGACGATGTCAAAGCAAATAAGTGGACAACGCGATCTCCAAATCTCGTGGCCCGATGTACATATGTGTGGCAGAGCGTCCATCTTAGCCGCTGTGTAAGGCTGTCATGTCATCTGTAATAGAAATCAATATGCTCAGTAATATATACAATTTATTCATAACAATTACAAATAGTAAATGTTAATAACCTACTCGTCCCGTTGTCGATCAAGTGCGTCTCTGTAGTAGGATAGAGTATGTGGGGAGTGGGACCTCAAAAGATATAGGCGAAGCCAACTGCAAACAAATGAACATTGTTTAACATTTTGATGTATCATAAAATAGTAAAATTATGAATTTGAATAGTGAATTGAGTGTTGCTACCTTACTGCTAAAGGATCCATGCCATGCTATGAACCTAACACCGGTTCAAAATCCTCCGCGTCATCTTCCCGATCATGTTGCCCATCTGGTCGAATCGTCCGAATTATGGGCCTCCCTATATGAATATGCTCCCATGACCATATCTGTAACAACATTAAGCAGCCACCAATGTCCTTGGCATCCTTACGAGATGCTCGACATAAGTTACGATACAAATACGCTAGGGTAGCACTTCCCCAACTGTACTCATCTACCCGCTCCAAGTCTCCCAGTAGAGGGAGATAGATCAACAGCACCGAGTCACCACTCTTGTCTGGAAACAAGATGCATCCAAACAGGTACTAGATGTACGCTCACGCATGTCTATCAACCCTAACATCATCCGCGTCATCCTCTAGCGCGCTAAAATGCTCTCGGAGCCAAGTCAGCTTCAATGACGATCCAATGATGATCTTCGGCTGTGTGGGGTCTTGAGGGTTTTCAGGCCAAACCCCTAGTAGCTCATGAACTAATACTGGCCAATTTCTCTCTCCATGACTTATCACTGCTTGTCCTTCAATGGGCAGTCCCATTATAATTGCCACATCTTGCAACATGATCGTTGCCTCACCAACTATGAGGTGGAAGGTATGAGTCTCCGGCCTCCACCTCTCCACCAATGCAGTGATAAGAGCTCGATCGAGCTCTAAGCCCCCGCCCAACAACCTGTGAATGTATCTGAAACCAGCTAATTCGACTACCTCTAATACCCTGTCATCCACCTCCTAATGTAACGTACTCGCCTGGTAGTGCTGATGAGTAACCAATTGGGCAGTGGAGCCCTCCCACGCAGCTACGCTCATGTGTGTCGCCTGAAGCGTAAGCACTGATGGATCAACTGGGCCCGACATCGCCATTATCGTTGTTACATACATAAGTGTTATAATAATCACATAAATATTATCAGACTCAACATGATATTACATCACAGATTTTGCTATGAAACACCTCAAAATTAGTATTCTGACGATGGATAAACATCACTGTATTTAATCCTCCATTATACCCAACATCAGATCCAGTATAACTTACTTCCCCACCCCAATACACTATAACGGGAAAATGATCCATATTCTGCAAACACAAACATGTTTTTCATGTGATTTCACATACACTTAATTGTTGATTGTGAGTAAGGGAAGTGTAAATTGAATACATAAATTTGTGATATTAAGGTATTAGAACACTTATTACAAGGTTCATTTCAAATATAAAGCTAAAAATACCACGAATATATACTAAAACCAATAAACTAACCCTACAAAGTAATAAACTTTCATTCAAGCATTTCATCAAACACTTTATATGCATACAAACCATATCATAAAATTCAATTACAAATGTGTAAAATGTAAGCTTAAATGATGAAGTCAAGAGAATGTAATAAACAATCAATGTATTTATAACTTCAAATGACAACAATAATGAACAAAAAAAAATATGCAAATTGAAAAAAAATTAGGGTTATATTCATACCTTAAATGAAGATGAAAATGAACAAGTAGACAAGGAGAAGATGGGAATGTAATTGATTAGTTTAGTTGAATGAGAGGAATTGTAAATATGAAGTAAATGAGAGTGAAGAAAATTTTTTTTTAAAGACAGCTCCGGCAGCAAGCAAGGAGGAAAAATGAGATGAAGTGAACAACATACGACGGTGCTGCTGTTTTGTACTACTACAAAAAAAGATTAAAATTCACAAAACCGCCATTTCATCTAGCGGTTTACTTCAAATTCCTAAACAAACCCGCCATTTCATGTAGCGGTTATATTAAAAAAAAGAAAAAAAATTTCTCACACCTATCCTACGTGGACGGTAATGTGGGAAATAATTTCCCATTTCAAGCAAAGTGGGAATTAATTTTTTTATTTACAATATTATGGGAAAAGGCTCTAATTTTAACTACAATATGGAAAAAAAATAGTTGTTTTATCAATTTAAAATGATGTTTCTCTATTGCTAATAGTTAGACAATTAGATTTTGACATTTTTTTTTCAAAATCAGATGAATAGCTACATATCTATAAAAACTATAAATGATCGCTTTAAGTTTATAATTTAACACTTTAAGATTGTAAGCGATCAGCCGATCACTATAAAATGTTTTTGATTCTTTTTTTTAATTCATTAAATCACGCTCACACCTAATAATAAATATCTCACCGTAATAGATCTTAACTAAAACATCCCCTCTATTTTATTTGATTATTAATCATAAATCAACATCCAAAACAACATTTTCTAACACTTATGCATGAGTGCATAACCATTTATTGGTTCTAAATATTGCAAGATTCTACTCCCCGTTTTCAAGAAAGAAAAAATGTCCCAAACCCCAAACCCTAATCCTAACCCTTGCCCTAGCCCTAGCCCTAGTCCTAACCCTAACCCTAACTTGCATCAAGGGGAAACACACCAAATTTCAAAATCTCCATCATCAAACATGTCAATCGACGGCACATTTGATCAAAGAAGAGAACAAGCGCCGGTAATTTCCGCCAGAAATGGAAACGAAAATGGCGTTATAGCTTCTAAAACAATGGCGTCGACAATTCGTTTGAGCACACAACCTAATGCAGAGCACAAACCTGAAAGCTATGAAGATCTTTCATCGGAGTTTAGTCCTTTGCTTTTTAGTTGTCTTGAACGTTATCTACCTCCTTCGGTTTTGACTTCTTCTCGCGATTCTAAGGTTCAAGTTATGCGTAATATCTTGCTTAAGTATTCTCCTGAAGGCGAGCGGATTAGGGTGAGTTGGTTAAATTCATGATTAATCTTTTGTGCTATGATTCAATGGTGAAAATGCTAAAGCTTTTAAAGTCTGGTTTTAGCGGTTTGGTAATCACGTTCTATTAAAGGGCAGCCCGGTGTGGCAAGGCTCCTCTTCTATCATGTTCCTAGTTGCAGATCAAAATTTCGTGATTTTACTGTTTGATTGTGGATAATGTAAATATTGAAGTTAATGCTGTCTGGCTTTGACGGATTATTGTTTATGTATTTTGTAATTGATTTGTCAATCAATAAGTATTGATTTGGAGTTCGTCCATTATGGATAGTTTAGGAAATCCAAGTTGATCCACATGTTTCGCTTGTGAATTATGAAAAGGTTAAAAACGTTAGCATTTAGTTCATTATGTATTGATTCTTAGAGATTGATTTGTTGGAATGATGCTTTATTTCTCTCTTTGTTTTATGTTTTACAGACTCAGAAGTATAAGGAGTACAAGACAAAGATCATGACTAACTATCAGGTGAATTTAGGTCTACTGACCCTACTCTTTTGGACTAAGGCTGTGACATTGTTGTTGTTGATGATGCTTGATTAATTTTGATGATGTGACCTTATCAATTGTATTGTTCCGTAAAATGATTTTTGAAGTCACTAGCTCAATTGAATTGGATTGCAAGTGAATGAATCAGGCTTGAGATTTTGCTTATAAAAAATGCAGAAAATTATGATGGTGGTTGATGATGGAGAAGATGAGTGAATAATAGTTGATTGAAGGAATTTTTTTTGTTCCCTATTATCTGTTTTTATTTTAGGCGAGCGAATTTAGAGAGTAGAGACACTAGCTTGTACCATGATCATCCACAATAGTACTCCTATACCATGTTAGTAAGTCATTTGAATCTTCCATATGCCTGAATGCCTCTACATGGAATATAAATGGCTGATTTCAAGTGTATACGAACGATGAGTCTATTATAGAAGTTTATGTTTTTAGTCCTATTGGCTATAATTAGGATTTGCTTGCTCGCTCCCTAAATTATATAGTTGAAATTGGTTCATAATTTGAATCGTTGGATACCACTTCATCAAAATTGAATTGATATAATAATGTGAGTTGTGAGTATACAAATGACTTGACTATTATACAGGATTTACACTAGTAGAGTTGTCATATCCTTGATTATAAGGGTATACCAAGTAAAATATGGGAGGCTTCATGCTTTTGAATCATTGCAAGCAGGACATTTTGAATTTCAGGTCACATCCCTGTAGTTTCTGGGAGACCTCTTTGTTACTGACCTTTTTTCCTGCGGAGGAGGATGAGGGGGGAAGTGAGCCTTGTAGTCCGTATATTGTAATAGTAAGGAATCTTTATTATGTAATGACATTGGTAGATATTTAGGCATGCTGATATGTCTTCATGTTTTGACTTGCTGGGAGTGATCCGACGCGTGAGTGTCGAGTGATTCCTTTCTATTTTTTCCCTGTCGCCTTAAATGATTTTTCATTTGGGCTTTATTTTTCTGTTGGTGATCATGTTTTATAAGTATAGTTTTGAAAGGAGTTGAAACATCAACAGTCTATTTTGTGTTGTTTATTTTCCTTGCCCTTTTGTAGTTAAGATTAACAATTTAGCTGGGTGAGGATAGATCCCCTGATTGGTTGTTGGTTGTACTGTGTAGCATTTAATACTTTAGGTACAGGTGGAGAGCATATTGTACTGATTATTCTAATTTATGTATGATACATTCTGTGTGTTGCGGCTGACAACGTGTTGCTCTTTTTTTTATTGATTGATATGAGGTGTATCAATGCGGGTCCATGTATTCCCTTTAACTATGCATTCAAACCCTTATCTGTTCCTATATTCATGGACTTCATTGCTCATTTTTATGTGTTGTAAATTGCTTTGATAGTATTTCGCTTGGAATTGGACACCTGTATGGTGGCCCTTCAGCCATAATAATAATAATAATGTACTTTTGATTAACTCTTGCCTTTTGTATGCAGCCACTTCACAAAGAGCTGTATAGCATGCATGCTTCAAACTTCTTTGTCCCTCCATTTCTTAATGCAATTAATGAGAATACCGAGGAAAGTTTTAGAAACATAATGTCCGAGCCTGCTCCTGGCATTTTCACCTTTGACATGTTTCAGTCTCAGTTCTGTGATATGTTGCTGAATGAGGTACCTGCAGGTCTTTTTAGTAGCATTTGTTCATCATGTTAGTTGTTACTTTCTACCCCATTTTGTTTTTCTTGTCGTCCTTATAAAACTTTCTTGCCTAGGTAGAAAATATAGAAAATTGGGTTTGTGAAACAAAATGCAAAATCATGCGGCCAAATACAATGAACCGATATGGTGCTGTTCTTGATGATTTTGGCCTGGGATTTATGCTTGATAAGTTGATGGGGGATTTTGTACGTCCTATTGCAAAAGGTGATACACTGTTTTCCTCTTTTGTAACCATGTTAGGGATTTTCATATGCCTATTTTTGTATGAGGATCCCTAATGTGACTTGACTTGTTGACAGTTTTCTTTTCTGAAGTTGGTGGATCTACTCTAGATTCTCACCATGGATTTGTTGTACAATATGGAATAGATAAGGATGTTGACTTAGGTAAGACTTTACATTTTTTCATTTTGCTTATGTGGCTCTAATTGAGATGTCTTCTACTTTCGTGTAAGGGTTTTACAATTTTCAATATATAATTATCCAATAGGATTGGTATTCTTTTCATATCCTTCTAATGTACTTCTATTTTGCTAATACTCTTTGTCAAGTATTTTTTTGGTTGTGGGGAAGGTTGGTAGTGGGTTGGTGCCTTCTTTTCCTAGAAAGTTGATGTGTTTCTTTTCCTGATTTATAAGGGGCGTCCTAATTTGTTTGACACATTTCGATAAATGATAAATTTTCCTTTTTCTACTTTAAAATTCTGGACCACCCACACCTGTAAGTTCTACCCAAAATTATATTGTTATCTCACACTAACCGTCAAAATAAAAGGGGAGCCAAATATCCACTAATTTTTTACCTTTCTCTCTCCTTTCCCATGTAGACACCCTTTTGGACTATCTTTTTTTTTTCATTCTCTCCCCTATACAAAATTATCCATCCACCTTCCAATATTTACCCAACTAATACCAATAAAATCACAGTATAAATTAGGTTTCAACAAAATTGGGATAGAGGGAGTATTGAGGTTAAGTTTGGCTAGTTACTATATGTCTATACCTAATGTTTTAACTCTATTTTCTGTTTAGGTGTAGTGTAGTAACTTAAGCTGTTTTGATTTACAGGTTTTCATGTGGACGATGCTGAATTAACTTTGAATGTTTGCTTGGGAAAGGAATTTTCTGGGGGAGAATTGTTCTTTCGTGGGGTTAGATGTGAGAAGCATGTTAATACAGAAACACAGGCTGAGGTACTAACATCGAAGCTTATTTTTCTTTTGTTTCACACACACACACACTCACACACACATATTTCTATCTATGTTTGAGTAGAAACTTCTCCTTTCACAATACATGCACCAGAAGCTGTGGTGACTGTCGACACAGTAATTTATGCATTTTATAGGATTGAGTCCTTAAGCCTTTTGATTGTTTCTAGTGCCTAATCTAAGACCATAGTCTTTATGCTTTTTGTCCAAATAGAGGTCAACTGGACATTTTTATGCTTCTACTTAGACTCTGCTGATGACATATGCGGTTTTTGGATCAATTATTAGTGCAGATGATATGTGGAATTTCATTTGCATTGCTGTAGTAATTACAGATATATATGCAGATCTTCATGTATTTTCCATCAATCTTCTCAATCTCTGCCTTCTCTGTTTTGTATACTTCTTGGATAGCTAATCCTTATTGCACTTAATATCAGCTTGGCAATTCCCCTTTCATGCTGCCACGCTTTATCTCTTGGCCTGGAAAACTTGATTCTGTGGAAGTAGCGAGTGCTCACAGCCAACAAGTTATACTAATTTTCTCTCCGTAAGATTCCAACGGATCTAGAGACCTTTCTTCTCCTGGGTCTTTTCATTTTGTATTCATTTAGCATCAGCTTTAAACTTTACATTATAATTTCCATGTTCTACTCCCTTCCTCTGAGATGACCTTCACGGGCTTCACATCTGTGATTGGCACAGAGTCTATGAATAATAGGTTAATTGTAGCAAACAAAGTTAAGAATTGGCTGAGAGAGAATATGAAGGTAAGACCTAAGAGATAGTGTTGGAAAAGAGGGAAAGAGATTGATGAGTAGAGAAGTGGGAAAGTAAGTGTAAAATTGGAAGATTTGATTTTCATTTAGAAGTAATATACTTTATATTGAAGGGGAATTCTTGTAGCAGTTGTAGCACCTCTGATCTTGGAAAGGGAAAAGGTTTAAATTCTTAAACTGCTTTATTGAGCAAAGCTACTTGGAGAAGGATAGTAGATAAAAATGAGGGAAAGTACAGTCTAGGTAGTATATCCTCTACATGTTTTTTGATTTATAAGTTGTTCTTGGGGAGCATATTCAAGTAATTGATGGAAGCTTTAAGTAGCATTGTTGATAGAAATGATGAATTTTATTAATGCAACTCTTGTATTGTCATGTCTTTATGCAATTAAAATTTAATACATGGAAAAAGGGAATAACCTTTGCACCTATTAACATTTCTTCTGCATTTACCCATGGTAAGGTTTGCATTGGACAGTGGAAACTTGTGCTATATTTTTCTGTATCTTTGATTGTCAGTGGTCCTGACACTTCTTTTTATCCATATCCTGTGTCTGGTTTAGGAAATTCTTGATTACTCCCATGTTCCTGGACGTGCTGTTCTTCATCGTGGTCGCCATCGCCATGGTGCTAGAGCTACTACAGATGGGAGGAGGTCAAACTTGATCTTATGGTGCAGAAGGTATCTCTCTTGCTTATACATTTTTATAAAAATTCCTTGATTTTAGAAAGCAAATCACACACTAAAAAGGCCAATATTTGTTGATAGATGATTGATATCCTTATTACTTATTATTCTCCTTTGGTTCTCAAAGTTTGCTATTAAAAAAATTTATTCCACCCTACATCTTGAAACCTAACCAATACATAACCTCCTCAACTGTCCTCCCAGTCCCATCACATAATTCCAACCCAGCTTAGTTATTATTCTCCTTTGGTTCTCAAAAGTTGCAACCAAAATTAAACTATTTCAACTTAACTTCATCCTGAAACTTTACCAATAACCAAATGTAACCTTCGCAACTTTCATCCCTGAAATTCCATTATTACCATCACATAATTCTAACCCAGCCACCCCCTTTTGTTCCCCCCCTTGCAAGCACACACCCAGGCAAGCTACTTTGATCTGAATGAGACTTACATACAACAACATTCCATTACCCCATTGCCACTAAATGAACTGAAAATATTATGAGCAAAAGCAATCTATGTTCCGAAATAAGCTAATGTTGTTTATGGCAAGAAAAAGAATGATGTATTCACTAGAATTCATCAATGATTGATTATGCAGTTCTGTCTTCCGAGAGCTTAAGAAATATCAGAAGGACTTTTCTACCTGGTGTGGAGAGTGTCAACGGGAGAAGAAAGAAAGGAAGCAACTGTCAGTTGCTGCGACCAAAGAGGTTAGTATCATGGACAGCTACATTGGCTAAATTGTATTTTGCTTCTCTTGAAAACTTGATATGGTTTTTGCTATGTTAGGTCTTGTATGTCATGAAATATAAACTCTATAGTTATGTTAGGAAAATTTTCAACTCAATACATTAATTGAAAAATAAATAATATGTACACAACAAATTAACCCCGACTTAATGTGTTTTAGGCCATATAGTTAGACCGCAATTGCTCTGTCGCGGGTGTCGGGTTTCGGGTAAGGTCATTTCTGGTCGAGTCATTTTCAAGCCGGGTCAACTATAGGTCAGGTCGTTCTGGTTTTGGTCGGTTTGGGTCTTGAGTTTTTTCATAAAAAAATATTACTAATTTCTTATTAAAAAGGTATAAAAAAATAATTTCTTTTGTTTTTATAATGTTTTTATAAGGACCAATATACTACTTCTAAGACTTTAATGTAATGTAACCATAAAAAAAATACTTTAATGTAGAAATAAAAACTCAAATATAAAAACTGACAGGAAATATAGTGAATCTCGATGACGTGGAATTGAAATAATTTGAAACAAGAAAAACGGGTCAAAACGATCATGCTTGGGTTTCCTTCAGGTTTGACCCAATTTTTTCGGTTTTCCGGGTCTAGTTAGTTTAAAATTTTAAGATTATAACCCACTGGATTTTCAGTTAGGTTTCGGGAATTGTGTCGGATAATTTTGACAGGTTTACATATGGCCCATCAATTGGGGTACAATTATCTTACAAGATAATCTTCTATCTATTGTCAATGATGAATTACTAAGGTACATTCAAATTTTACCACAAACTTGCTATTACTACTTATGTAAGCCTCATATGTTTTTCATTTCGACTCGATCATTTTTTTTTTTTGAAAGACCAAATTTATTAATCTCTTTTTTTTAACTCATCATTGGTGGTGCCTAGGTGACAGATCTCTTTATATGTTAACACTCTTTAGTTAAAACCACTTATAATATTATATTTCATCTGGATCAAGAAGTTTCCACAAATTGATTTTTTTTAAATTTTTCTATGTCAAAAGCTATTTTTTCCTATTAGAATATGGTAAATATCTTGATACACATCACACTATATTGCAGGAATTATTGAAGAAGGATGGTGAGTCGGGTTCCTAAGCCGCTTGTATAGTTACGTGGCTTCCTTGTATAAAAGTGGAGTCCATCTTTGTAGGGAAATAACTTCTGTCAATATAAAAGTAGTAAGTCCTAGGAAGAAGGGTGTTTCCTTTTTAATTTTGGGTTGGCCTTTTGCAGAATATTGTAAATTGATTTGGTCTTCTTTTTCTCATTGCACTGTGTATGTAGTAGCCAATACTATTCAGATAGGCTTAAACCATTAGAACTTTCATCTCTCGATGTGTATTTTCAAGTGCTCGAGCTATATGAGGAGAATTTTCCTTCTTTTTTTTGCATCAGATGCTTCCTTGTTGAGATTTCGGAATTAGCTTGTTCTTTGTAAGCTTTGTCTACGACTGCAAGGAGCATCCTTTCCGAGTTTTTTGTAGAGTAGAGGTAATATGACTATGCTGATTCCCATTCGAAACCCAACTCCAGCACCCCTGATCATCCATTCTAACCAGCTCTTTGAACTCCAATCTGATTCTTGTGAAGGAATCGATGGATCAGTTTGTCTTCCATGAACGGGTGTCAATGGTGGACCGTACAGTCCTTGGTTGCCTTCAAATGATGATGAATTGAATGACTGAAGTTGAGTTCCTGTTGGGATCTTTCCCAAGAGCTTATTATAAGATAAGTTTAAGTACTCGAGGAAGTTCAAGTTTGCAAATAGTGGAGGTATCTTGCCACTGAGATAGTTACAAGAGAGATCAAGTGATTCTATTAGACTCAAATTCCCAAATGATGATGGAATATTGCCTGAGAGGGAGTTGTGAGAAAAGTTGAGTACGATAAGAGCATTTAGATTTCCCAACTATTTTGGTAGCTCACCATGGAAAGCATTATCCGAGAAATAAGTATAACCTTTGAAAGTGAGCTCCTCTGCATCTTCATAGTAATCATCAGTATTCGGGGAGTAATAAAGCAACTGGTCAAGGCTTGGCCCTTGGTCTATTGATTGAATGATCATTGATTTAAACTTGAGAAATGTTGGATCACTGAGCCTGCCGCTGAAGTGATTAGAAGCAAGGTCCAAAATATGAAGTTGTGGCCAAACTGAATGATTCTCTGGGCAGAGTATGGTCCCCTTGAACTTATTCGATCTGAGGACGAGAACATGCAATCTCAGCATGCTTTCTAAGTGGCACGGAAAGGTGTCGTAGAATTGATTATGTCCGAGATCTAATACCTCCAATGATGTAAAATTGGCAAGTGATACTGGAATTTTTCGTTGCAGAAAATTTTCATTCAAATCTAGAGTTTCTAACCAAACATTTCTTAATTTATCAGGAATGGCACCACTTAATCTGTTTCCTCTCAAATTCAGAACCTCAAGTCGAGTCATAGAGAAGAGACAATCTGTAATTGTCTGACTGAAATGGTTGTACTGTAGACTAAGAAGCTCAAGGTCAGTTGCGTTGCATATCCACCTAGGAATCCCTCCTAGTATGTGATTCTTCGAAGATCAAGGGCACTTAAAATCTATTTGATGCCTTATAAATTCAGGCACACGGCTCAAATTGCAAGAAGCAAAACGTATTTCAACAATGAGGAGTTAGCCCTACAATCATCTGTATCAATTGACAAGTAGTTGTTTGAAAGATCAAGACTATCAAGATAAATGAAGTTTTGGGTTGTTTTTTGTGTTTGTCAATCCTCATAACTTTATATAAATATATTAAACCCCAACTAATTAATATTATTGTTTCTGTATGGTGGTCATTAGAGTAAAATTATACGGGTTTCGGATCACATTTATTTTAATTGGGGTAGATATGAGTATGACTTTGGTGGGTTGTGGGTGCTTATTAGAGGCGTTGAAAAATATTCGATCTGAATTATCTGATCAAGAATATCCAATATCCGTTTTTAAGATTCGGATAATTAGGACCGAATATACGGTTTTTAAGTTTGATCCAGATTAGAGTATTGGCAAAACAGAATATCTTCATATTCGGTTTTCTAATTTTTTTCATTTTTTATTTATTATTTATAAATATATACATATTTTTTAATAAAAATTTTTGTTAGATTGCTGAATTTACTAATATGTACTTCACAATTGTCAACTGTAACTAAGTTGCATAATCAATTTTTTAATTAATTATTTTTTTGTTAATTAATTTAGACTTTTGAAAATTCAACTATATTCCCAATATGATTTGTATTCAAAATTTACAAATAAGCTTGATTTAAAAAAGAAAGCGAAGTGAACTTAAGTATTTATGTGTAAAAAAACATAATTTATTTACCAAAAAGCCAAAAAATTATAAAATTCAAAATCGTATATTCATAATCCGATCTGTATTAAGTCGGATATCCGAATTTCGGATATTTGGTTTTTAAAACAGGAACAAGATCATGATTTTCGCTATCCGAATAACCGTATTTTTGGATCGATCTGTAATTGTCTGACTGAAATGGCACCACGTAACGTTTGATTATGTTTATTTATTAATAATAGTTAATTAAATTATCAAAAATTGTAGTAAATAGCTGGTACTTACGGGAAAGGAAAGGGTTTTTTTAGAAACTTGCTGAGCGGGAATATATCTAGGCCTACCCTGCTCAGAGGGGACCCTCATGAGAGGAGGGATACGGGTTCTACTAGGAGGGCTAGGCAGGAAGAGGCTGCCAGACACAGTGAGGCCCAATGGTCGAGTACGCTGAACCAAGTGCGTACTCGTTTTGATGACCAGGCTAGCAGCCTCCAAAATAGTTGGGGGGTTTCTAGTGATGATGATAATGATGCTGATGATGTTCAGTTCCAAGGTCCTGATCTTCGCCTAGCGAACTGGACTATTGTCCGGGGGCCCGACGGAAGATTCGCACTTGCCGGCCCTAGTTCTTCAGGCGCATCTGAGCGTGCCGGACATAGTCTCGTTGATAATGAGCCGCCACGAAAGAGTAGGCGCTCACAGTCCGCTGGAACGGACTGGTTGGTCACATCGCCCCAGCCCGGGGGGCCCACATATACGCGCTTGATATCCAGCTATGGCGGGCACATAGCTAAAGTTATTTTTGACGGCTCTGAGCGTACACCTCCGGTTCTGGAATGCCGTAGTAGAAAGAAGCCGTTGGAGGCGATCATCGGACTGCGGATATGACCGATGCGCTTTACGATGTTCTACCTGCTACTCCCCTCGGCCGGCTACCGTCGTTATGCACCAGCACATCGACTGTGCTTTGAAATCGGCCTTCGTGGAGAGGTGGCAGCCGGAAACGAAGAAAGCTTGATTTAAAAAAGAAAGCTAAGTGAACTTAAGTATTTATGTGTAAAAAAACATAATTTATTTACTAAAAAGCCAAAAAATTATAAAATTCAAAATCGTATATTCATAATCCAATTTGTATTAAGTCGGATATCCGAATTTCGGATATTTAGTTTTTTAAACAGGAACAAGATCATGATTTTCGCTATCTGAAAAACCGTATTTTCGAATCGATCTAGTATCCGATTTTGAACACTTGTAGCGCATATGGTTTGAAATTTCATACTCGTCATGGATAGCGGATAAGTGATGAGTATAGGGATGGCAATGGGTCGGACTCGGCTCAGACTATCCACCCTCCGACTTTGCTCCGGATAAATCTCGAACTATTTTTTTCAGTCCACCTCCACTCGGAGTCGGATTATGCATATTCCTACATTGCTCCGACTCGGGCTCTCGAACCTCCGGCGGAGTTCAGATTATTATCAAGATTTATTCTTATCGATACTACATTAATGAAAGCACGAAAAAATTAATATAGATTAGTCTTTAATTACAACCTAACAAAGAATATATGTCTTTCAAAAACAACCTAATAAGAAAAATTAGTCCTACAATTACAATAAACAAAATAATCCTTAGTTCCCTTAAATTACATTAACAAACATAAAATTACATAAATGATGAAGTCTTCAATTCTTCATGCTCAACATTACAACATCATAAAATCCATCCTTAGTTCCCTAACACAAGTTTATAAAAAAAGTAATATAAGCATAAATGATGTAGTAAGCAAAAACTTAATTTTAAATAAATCAAAACTAAACATACCCATTATCATTCTTTTTCTATAGCTTCTACATCCTCTTCTTCAAAAATTGGTGCATATTGAAGGGGATTTGCTTTAGCGTCTACAAATTAGAAATAACAAGATTAATAAATAATATAATTATATAATTTCTTAATTGTATGTACTAATGAAAAAAAATTAAATACCTTTGAATTCCATATGCCTCCAACTTTGAAGGCTCATTAAAGCTTCGACAATCTCAGGAAGAAGCCTACTACAATGAGGTCCAATAACTCTACCACTAGTGCTAAAAGCACTCTCAGAAGCAACAGTTGAAATAGGCACTGTAAGTATGTCTCTAGAAATCTTAGAAAGTGTAGAAAACTTACTTGATTCCGCATTCCACCATGCCAACAAGTTGAATTTGTTTTCATCCACCACGAGTCATTCCTCCTCTAAATATATCTCTAATTCAAATTTGTGTGTCTTTTTATTTGGTTGGCTAGAAACATGCTTTTCCCATAAGCCAATTATCCTCTTATTATTATTGTTTGAATTTGATGAGGGTGAAAAAGGAGAAAAATTTTCATTAGCCACAGTTTCATATTCATTAACCAAATCCTTCAAAATCCTTCCAATCCTTTCACATTCTAATTTAGCAGTATCTTCACAAAAAAGTTCAAAATAAAAAGACACACATTCAAATTTTCTTCTTGGATCCAATATTGAAGCCACAGACAACATGCTGTTAACCACTTCTCAATACTTATCAAACTTTAAAATCATTGCTTTAGCCATGGACTCAATTACTGTATTTCCACAACACAACCATCTTCTTCAGTTGAGCCTTATTTCACATAGATTTTGAAAGTAAAGATTGGCAGTAGGATACTTTTTACCGGAAAAAGCCTCAGTTGTTCTACTAAACAACGTCAATTTATCACAAATGTCACTTGCCATTTTCCACTCTTCTTTACTCAGTAACCTAAACTTTTCTTTTCCACTTTTTCCAACCTTGGATTCCAACCTAGTAAATGCATCTTTATATAAAAGAGCAACTTGCAACATATCAGAACATGAATTCTATCTAGTCTTATAATCTAGTTGTAGTTTTTTAGTAATAGGATTTCTACAATAAATACAAGCATCTTCAAACTTCTCATATCTATTTGGCGATGAAGTGCAAAAGGCAACTACACTTCGGACTTTTTCAATTGCACCACTAATTATTTCTAAACCATCTTGAACAACCAAATTCAAAATATGTGCACAACATCTCATATGCAAAAAAGAGCCATATAATATAAGCTTAGAAGGTTGAAGTTTATCAAGCAAAACATCTACTA
This sequence comes from Amaranthus tricolor, assembly GCF_026212465.1. Lineage (NCBI taxonomy): Eukaryota > Viridiplantae > Streptophyta > Magnoliopsida > Caryophyllales > Amaranthaceae > Amaranthus > Amaranthus tricolor. Next base: position 411,856 of record NC_080048.1, on the reverse strand, counting down.
CAGCATCATTTGTTGTGCAATTATCAAGGGTAATGGTAGAAATCTTTTCATCCAAATTAAAACTTTTCAAGCATTCAACCAAGGTCTTGCTTATTGTATACTTGTTGTGTGGGCATGGTAAATAAAGAAACCTAAATAACATCATATAAAATCAAATAAGTTTGCAGACCTAATAATATAACATATTATTTGATTAAAGTAAAGGAAAGATACCTGATAAGTTGATTCTGTAAAATCCAATCATCGTCAATATAGTGTGTTGTCACAGCCATGTACCCTTTTCTTTGATTAGTGCAAGTCCACATGTCACTTGTGAAAGCAATCCTAGATTTGTTCCTCGCTAAAACTTTTTCTAACCGACGCCTTTCTTCATTGTATTCCCTAAATATATCGGCTTTTACTGTGTTTCTTGAAATCACTTTAAAATCAGGATTCAAACTATTAGAGTATTTCTTAAATCCAATATGATCAACTATAGCAAGAGTATACTCATGATTCACAATCATGCTAACTAACGCATTTCTAGAATATTGTTGATTAAACTTGTATTTGCTACCAATTCCTAATATATTAGGAGAATCCTTCATAGTTGGTTTCAAAAGTTGTTGTTTCACATCTACATAGTTTTTCACTTTCAAACATCTTTTCAAATGGTCCTTTAGATGTGTGGTTCCATTTTTACCACCACCAATAAACAACTTCTTACAACCACTACAGTTTGGTTTTATTTCTTTACCAACTTGTACCTGAGTAAAATGTTTCCATACAACAGAAGTAAGTTTCCTAACATTAGCACCAATAATACAACCCTCTCCACATTCAACATCTTTATTATTTTTCAAATTAATTATCGGAGCAACAGGAATTTTTGGACTAGGTATTTCATTCTCAAAGTCCAACCCTGTTTAAATAAAAAACAATTATATACTAATTCAAAACAAATTGATAGAAACAATAGTTAATGGAACCTTGTTAGATGTGATCAAAGAACATGGAACTGCAGAACTTCAATCTTGAATGTATTCTATATATATATATATATATATATATATATATATATATATATATATATATATATATATATATATATACAAACTTTCAAAGCTAAATATTAAAAAAATAAAGCTAAAAAGGACAAAACTTTCAAAGCTATGAACAAAAGTGTTACCCAGATGAAACTGCGGGTTGCTATAGTGAGACGAAGCTACGGGCTGCTACAGTGAGGACGAAGCTGCGGGCTGCTACAGTGAGGACGAAGTTGCGGGCTGCTACAGTTAGGACGAAGCTGCGGGCTGTTACAGTGAGGACGAAGTTGCGGGCTGCTACGATGAAGCTTCGTCAATGGCAGATTAGGTCAATTTAAAAGGGATGAAGCTACGGGCTGCTACGATGAAGCTTCGTCAATGGTAGATTAGGTCAATTTGGAAGGGATGAATCTTGCGGGCTGCGGGAAGATTAGGTCAAAAATCAGAATTAGAAATGTGAAGTATTGTTAGGTTTAGTTTTTTTTTTTTATTTTTTTTATTTATTTTTATTTTTTTTACTCTTGTCAACATTAATGAAGGGCTAAGATTGAAACCATTTTGAAATCAATGGTTAAAATCCAAAATTAATGTGGCATTCATAGTTGTTTGTAATTGATTATTGAAAGTTTCTAAGGATTGATGAGGTGGACATTATAAAAACCATTCATTCATCCATATTACACATCATCAATGGCTTAAATTTAATTAATGGCAAAAACTATTTTAATGAATATTTTCTTAAAAAAGCTAATTAGCAATAAAATTGAATAAGAATTATTTAGAATTATGAGGTTATTAAATAACTTATATATAAACATAATTAAATAAAATTTTAATTCGTTATTAGTGGTTTAATTTTGTTTAATTCATAATAATTGACAACTTACAATTAAATCTTTAATATACTATCGATTAAGTATCAATGTATGACTGTAAGTCTATGATAGTCTAATAGATTGTTTTGATTAGTTTTGTTCATTCAACTTGACCAAACTTACAATATTCAGTCTCACTTACAATTTAACGACATAGCTTCAAGTCTATATTAGACAAGTTCCAATTAAATCTTTATTAAACGATCGATTAAGTATCTAATTGATTAATATTAATTAATATATAGACTAATACTATATTTCTAATAGTTTATTTTAGTTAGTTTTAGGTTTCATTATTCTTAAAAAACTTCAAAACTATGTAAGACTGTAAGTCTGTAAGTCTATAATAATCTAATCGATTGTTTTGATAATTTTCATTCACTCAACTTGATTAAACTTACAATATTTAATCTCACTTACAATGTAATTAGTCAATCAGATAGTCAGATGTCAAGTTTGCAATTTTCGTTAGAATAAACTTATTTTCATATAATGTTCAAATTTTTCAAAATATAAAAATGCCTTAAATTAAAAGTTGAGTCGGATGTCAGGTCGAATCGGGTCGAGTCGGAGTCGGTCGGATTATCGGATTATATAATCGGATTCGGAGTCGGATATTTTCCAGCTCGGAGTCGAATCGGATTCAAATCCTCGGATCGAGTCGGATCAGGGGCGGATTCAGATTGAATTGCCATGTCTAGTGATCAGGCACTTCGTCGGGCATCTGTTCCTCAGAGGATGATCCTAGTTACGTTGACTGGTTCAGAGTGTGCTCCCACCCATACGTCGTCCCCGGCGTAGGACCGAGTGCCAGTTTTGGTCCAGCTGAAAGCAGGTTGGAATACGTTAGTTTTTTGAATTTATTTGTTTTCTATTATGTTGTATTATTTAGATGCTGTTTAATATCTTATTCACACCCTTTTTCCTTTTTTTTTTTTTCCAATTTCTGAATGAATGGCCGAGTCGAGTCGCTCCATTGGCGAGATTGCCTGCTGTTGCGGAAATGACCCCCCGGGAAAGACATGCTTTAGATGTATACCTTGCTGATGTTAAAGATTTATTTGCCGAATGACAAGCTTTTAAGGGGCATGGCCCTTCATAGTCTGTATTTAAACTAATTTATATTAACGCGTTTATTTATTTATATCAACGCTTTTTACATTAAATTTAATTCATGTTTACATCAATGCTTTTATTAATTTACAACATTACTATACATAATGAATTTCATCTATAATTTCTATAGTAATGACGTACACAATAGTATAACTATGGACTATCTACAAATTGAATCCCATCTACAATTTCTATAGTAAAACTGAACAATGATTTACACATCACGTTACACTATGGACTATCTAAATTTAAAGCATCTTCAGCGGTGTTATTACGTTGTGGTGGTCGTGGCCCGCATAGTTTATTCCAAAGCATAATCCTACTAGTAAAATGTGTTTCTATATGTCTGGAAAATTTGTCAACTGCTTCTCTCCAACGTTGACGGACTGGCGGCAGTGGAGATGAATCGTCGTTCATTAATAGTTGAACAAAATGATTTCTATTCACCCAACATATATGTATAACTTTATTTACACTATGCACGCCCGATGGTTTCCTTAACGGAAGAGCCAAACAGTTGTATAGCGGATTACCGTCTGCAGAACCATAATAAGCAATGCCAATGTTAAGAAATGTTGCTGCAGAGTATAATGCCATCGGTGCATCCATTTAGTGAATATAAGGAGCAAGTCCATTGCCGTGTGAACCAATTCTGAATATAGCATCGTCTAACGACTCCTGCTGTAACAGGCTCAAATTTCTTAATCTTAATCTTCCGATTAATTATTCTGAAATTTCTTTTCGAATTCCTAATCCTTTGGTTATCTAATTCAAATCACCTTTAATTCCTAAACCTTATTCCGATTTTGTAATTTCTTCCAAATATTAAACTTAAAAATATGTATATATTCTTAAATTTCTTTATAAGAACTAAAATATTATTTTATTATTTTATACTACGAAAAGTAAAATTTTAATATTATATTTACGGTTTTATTAAAACGTTACGTTTCAATTTTGTTTCCTTAAACTAACTTTACTACTTATCATTTTAACTTTACAACTTTGATTTAATTATTTTATACCTAAAAATTAACTATATTTTTCTTATTAACTTTAAGTATAGTTTTAACTAAAAATTTTCTAAGTAAACTATCATATTTTCATAATCAAACCTTAATCATACTTTCCCATTAATCTAAAACATTTCACTAGTATAAAATAGAACAAAAATTTGATGAACCATAATCCTTTCTACATCAATCCATAATGTTCATCACTTACACAAGCTATCACCATTTTCTTACACAAGTTAACCTTCTTCTACACTCCAAACTCTTACACATCCACTTACACACTCCAACTCTTACACATTCACTTACACACTCTAAATCACTTACACAAGTTAACCTTCTTTTTCAAACAATCTTATGAACTAAAAAGTTGCCCAAAACTCATTATAAATACCCCTCCTTAGCCATGAGATCACTTGCACCCCCATCATCAAATCTTTCTACCGTTCTTTCTTATATCTTCACTTCATTAACATCTTACTAACTTTATACCCTTTTTATTTGTTGAAGAATCAAATGAAGATGGAGCTTGATCTTATCACTTCTTAAGCTAACAATCATCAACTTTTGAAAAGTTAAGTATTATCTTTTGGAGTTTGGATATCATTTTCTTTTGGGTAATTGAAGATCTACTTCTTTGAAGCTTGGAGCCTTGAAGACTTTCTCTTTTGGTGCTTATTTCTTTAAGTTCTTATTTTCCTATTATTATTCTCTTACTTGGTTTAGCACCACCTTCGGAGGAAAATGGTACACATTTTCTTAACTCTCTCGTTATGTGATATTTATTTATGGTTACTCGATAATATAAAAGCATGATCAATATGATTTTATTTTAGTCATTTAAACTTTACATGGTAATATTAAAGTCATATCCAGTTTAGTGATATTTTCGTCAAAACAATAATACTTTTGGGACACTCGAAAAAAAAAGGCATATATATGGAAATTTTTGATTAATATGATAATATAGATATATATGAATTTTACTAGTTAAATAAACTTATGTCTTTAAAATGATTCCATATCATCTTGGTGTTTTGATAATTTTTTTATTTTGGACTCAAGTAATTATAAAGAATTATTAATCGGTTTATCGGTAAAATAGTCAAAAAACAATTTGTTAAAGTGCTTAGCGTTGTTTTTCTTGAAAACTCATTTCCTTTGGATTTTGGACCCTTAATAACTTGTAGGATTATAGTTTTTTATAGTTATGATAGATCCGTTTTACTATTTTACTGGTTATTTGATAAAATACGTTATTAAGTACTTAAAAATATTACCCTTCACTTTTACGATTATTTATTACATAATAATGACTTAGTTTAGCCTCAGGAATCTTAGTATAGCTACGAAAATTTGTTATTTAATTAATATTAATTTATTAGATACTAGTAATTTGTTTCTGTTAAAAGGGTAGAATTGTCAAAAATTTTGACTAGTGGAAGTTTGACTTATAAGAATGTAAACTATTTCGGTTTAGAGTCTTGTTTGATATTGCATGATATTGATTGTATGACTCTGATAGTAAGGTAACGTCGAACCATGGACCGGCATGTAAAATCCCGGCGTCCGTGTTAGCCGGCACGTAAAATGCGGTGTCAGACAGGGGGTCCGAGAAAAACCCATCCTGTGAAGTCTCGAGCATAACATTATTGAGAGGAGTGACGACTCCCACCACAGTTAGGGTTAAGGACTACGGTCCTCACCTAACCAGACCCTTACATATATCAGTTGTCATTATTGTTGTGATCTTGTGATGTGCTATGATGGTAAAGTTATGAGGCTTAATTAAATTTGATTAAATAAGCATTAAGGTTACCAAGTATTTAGTAGCAGTAATGAACTTTTGCAAGTATTGAGAATGTAACTTAATGGGTTAGTAAAGGTCAATAATGAGTAATAACCTTCTATATTGTGCTTGATGATTATTTTGTAAGCATGATTTAACTATCGCATCATAAGCTTGTTGAGAAATTGTACTCGGCTTTATCGCTGACCGATTTAATCGGCTGTCATCCGTATTATGAATGACAGTATTTTGCAGGAAAATTTAGCTCAGGTTTCGATCCAGGCCGCAACTTTAATTATTCTATCGAGGACTTAGCTTCAATGATTTTACTTGATGACTATATTGTACTTATGTTTTTTTTATCGTATTTAAGTAAACCTTATTTTATATTTTCTCAGTTGTAAGATATATATATTTTTTTTTACTTATGTTTTGAACCATTTTAGTTTAAATGGTTTTTAGCAGTTCGGAGTTTTACACTTCCGCATTATTTATCTTAAGTATAATTATTAATGTTAATTCTGTATCGAGAGTGCCGCTCCAGCTACACCTGCGATAGATACAAAACTTAAGTATTGGTCTCTGTTCATTTGCATTTTCATACACATAGCACGTCTTAAAAGAGACCATGCCTCCTCGCCTCCCAACTCTGTGGCGGCAATAGCTCTAAATCCACAGTTACCATCACTTAAGACATCAATCCAATCAAACAAGTAAGGAGGAAGAATGTGGGGGATGTGATTAGGCCATGAAAACAGTGAAAAATCACGACCTCCTGGATCATATGCAATTATTAAATAAGGTTAATAAGATTAAGTTGTAACAAACTAATTTAAATAACGAAAAGGAAAATCATGTACCGAATAAGTTGAAACTAAACTTAATTCCATCCGAGGATTGTGTTTTCCGACCACTAGATCTACCACTGGATTTCCCGCGGAATGAAGATCTAGACCCTCGACCACGAGAAGATGATCTACTATGTTCAAATTGCGCTTTTATTTCTTCTAAGGGTTTTGCTTGTGGTTGGTCTTCCCTTTCTAGGTGGACTTGCGTAAGGCTCAGGTATATCGGCTCCATCACGGTGTAGTTCATACTCAAGTACCTGAGACAAGCGTCGTACAACTGTGGGATCAAATTTTAAGACTTCATCGACCAAAGATTGAAAGTACTCTTTGTCATCGGCGTTCGCGTGTCGTACTCCTTCGTTGGTGTCATCTCCTACCTCTGTGTACGTCAAAGAACTCCAGAATGGATGAATGTCATCCAAATAATAAGCACCTTGTGAAATGATGGATATATATAAATAACAAGCACACGGCAATCCATGGGTGCATTGAACTACACAACCGCATTTGTTAAGTACATAATCACCCAAATCTAACATACGGTTATGCTCAAGCCGCAGCTGCTCCAAGGCATAGATAGATACATGGCGATATAAAGGTCTGAAGAAATGTTGTCGCAACGACCTTGCTACAAAATTCATGGATTCCTGTAGCGCTTGTCGGATCCTGGCTTGCTGGTTTGTAATCTGTGCGTGTGCCCTTTTAAAAAGGGTATCAAATGAGCTATTACCGCTACCAAGATAATACTTGAAAGACGAGTGTTGGCTTTCAACTCTGCTGATAGTCTGGTTACCCATGTGTAAACATTCATTCGTCCACGCACGCACAAATTTCTCTCTAAGTGGAATCCATGTTCAAGCCAAATACCGAACAACTTTTTTGTTTCTAACCGATCAGGTAGTGTCGATCGATTGCCACCTCTGTTCAAATTCGTCGATTGTAGAACTTTCAACCAAGGGGTTCCATATACTTTTCCTGAATACCTGCCCTTGTTGATTTCTTTTCCCTCCACACAACTTGTCCACCATGTTCTCAACGTCGTTTGCAATATGCCAAATGCATAACAAATGCCACACATCTAAATTAAACACAACATTGAACGTAATTAAGACATATTCAATAAATAGAACGAAAATAATTAATCAACAAAACCTTTTTACCTGGGAAGAGGTCACGAATAGTTGAAGATAAACCTTCGTCTCGATCAGTTACAATGATGCTAGGAGTATGAGCTGTGCCAAAAATATCTCTCAATCCCTGCAACACCCACGAACATGACTATAGCCGCCTCATCTCGCATCAAACAGAACGCAACCAAGTAGTTGTGATTGGTTGGTGTCATTCCGATTACTTCACACAGTGGCCACTTTTGTTTGTATGTTTTGTACGTTGTATCTATCAACACAACATACGGCCACGTACGTATCATTTGGATAGAGGTAGGATTTGCAACTAATAATCTGCTCAATCCCCCTTCATTATCCAAGTCTGTCCAGACCACGTAATTAAGTTTTGTGGCCATATAAAGACAGTGTTGATCTGAAGGGGAGTCCTACCCTTCATTTCTTCCCTCCTTATTGATTGCCTAGAATTATAAATCTGATTCATACTAGTAAAAAAACCAAGAAAATTTTCTCTAATAGAAGTCATGATAAAGGCCGGTTGCACTAAACTGTCGTATGTGCTCCCGAATATCTACATTGATCCTATTTGCCCTTACATGACCATCTCTGTACACTAAAAACGGGTGGTTATGTCTTCCTTTTTCACCAGGACACACCCTTACCGTCCAAGTTTCTCCTGGTTTATGACTACTTGCTACAATCAAAAATTTACACCCACAACTTCTACTTATAGAACCAGGTCGGGCAGCATTATCTAGATTATGTAAATCACCCCTAATATTACCATAGCGGTGACATCTTAAATACACACTAACTCTAGAACATCCTTCTTTTTGTTTATATGAAGCACGTGTAAATTGAAAACCAATTGTTATTGCTATCGCATCGGCCCAACTATGTAATTCATCTAAGGAATCAAACTCCTTATCCGTAACAAAGCTATCGGAGTAATCTACGTTGTCTCCTAAGTTTTCAAAGTCCTGCAAATTTGAAATATGAAACAAACCAACATTAGGTCATTAAAAATTATACATACAAACATTAATAATAAAAACATTCAATAATAAATAAAAATTATAAATTACTTTAATAACTAATATTAAAATATTAGTAATACAAATTAATATTAATTAAAAATTATAATTTACTTAAATAATTAATATTAAAATAATAAATATACAATAAATATAATAAAATAATTGTAATAATAATAAAACAAATTAATATTAAATAATAAGAAAATAATAATAATAACATATAATTATAAATTATTTAAATAAATAATAACAAAATAAGAGTAATGTTAATAATATAAATTACTTACATTAATAATAATAATAATAATAATAATAATAATAATAATAATAATAATAATAATAATAATAATAATAATAATAATAATAATAATAATAATAAAAATACAAATAATATTAATAATAATAATAATATTATAATAATATTAAAAATAATATTAATAATAATAATTTACTAAGACGTATGATAATTTAAATAATAATTATGTATATAATAAAAAAAACAGTCGCACAAAAACCGCAAGCAGACCACGGTGGAGTCGTACAAATCGTGCGAGTGAACCGTGGTTGAGTAGCACAAAACGTGCGAGTGGACCACGGTCCAGTCGCACGTTTAGTAAATTCAAATCAGCTCTAATCAGATCATACGAAGAGAACAGGCCCTTACTAAATGTGAAAATTAGAGGTATTCATTTAGGTTATGAGGTTAATTTCGGGTTAATTAATAATTTCTGATCAATTTAAAATTAGATCTTGTGTTCATTTGATTTTACGTAATTATAAATTAATTTTTAAGGTCGGGTTAAATCAAGTTCGATTTCAAGATCAGATAACTGTCGGGTTGTCAAGTTTGTTTTAAACACTTTTGGAGATAACTAACAAGTGATCAAGTATGTATATCGGGGCTTCGATCATAAAGCTTAAGCTTATATATCCTCCGATATCATGTCAAAAAATCAACAAAAAAAAAACTTACGCTTATAGTTAGACCTATTATCAAAACGATCGGTGGGTATAGTTTCGGATCAAATTTGCATTTTCGTATAGGTCATTTTTTATTTTTCAGTCAGTTTGGGTCGACCCAATGGGTCTTGAGTTTTTTAATAATATTTTATTACTAATTTTTTCATCAAAAAATAAAAGGACATTTATTGTATTTTTAAAAAAATCTTAAAAATAGGACCAATATATTTTTTTAAAGCTTTAACATGGAAATAAAAACTCAAATTACAAAAACTTACCAGAAATATAAAGTCCGAGGTCCCGACCAAAAATTAGTGATGTGGAACCAAGAAAGTTGACAATTTGAAAAAACAAATCAAAATGGCTGGGTTTGAGTTTTAGTTGGGTGAAACTCAATTTTTTTTAGTTTTTTCAAGTCAGATTAGTCATGAAATAAAATTTTGATCAAGTTTTAATTCAAAAAAAAAAATTAATAGATTTACTTATACTTGAAGCTCTAAATTATATTATATACTCCAATCAAAAGATTTACTACTATGAAAAATCATTTATAAAACATAAAATCTACAACAAACTGATATTTAGTGACATAAAAATCACTTTAAAATAATTAAAGGTACAACTAATATTGCAAAAGTTCAATTCATTAGATAGAGAAAAATAAAATTTTAAAAGTTAAAAAGGAAATTAAATTTAGACTTTTCTATACTCTATATTGTCGGTTTTTTTTTGAAAGGAACTCAATATTGTCGGTTTCATAACAAGAAAAAGGAAAAAAAACTAGGAAAAGTTAATATTAATAATCTAATCTTTCACCAATCCGTTTTGAATAATCTAATATTTGGATTATTTTTTAATAATCTAACATTTACTCTTGGTTTGTTATCAGCATAACTTTTTATGTTATAATAATTTAATATTTGGTCTTAATTTGCTATCAGCATACCCTATTAGTATGCTGATAGCAAACTTAGGACAAATATTAGTTTATTAAAAAATAATTTAAAATTGTGATTATTCACAGCAAATGAGTGAAAGATTTGATTATTAATATCAAATTTTCCAAAAAACTATATGAAACAACATAAGCGAAGTGGGTGAAGAAAAAAAAATACAATTGTGTAAATATTTAAAATTAATGACAGTACAAATAATAAAAAAATGTAACTGAAATAGAAAACAAAACATTTGATGACACTTGATTAAAATATAACGGACTTGTGGACGATTTTAGTGTGTAGTCATTGAGGTTAGTTGACATCACTTAAATGTAAAATAAAATTAAGTAATATATGTAAATGTATCTTAGATGAGTTGGTTAGGGTATTGTGTTCTACATGAGTGACCAGGTTTCAAAATCCATATTGGATCTGCTACACGCACTGCACACTAATTACACACTTACTACAATTGATTTTTTATGCAATCTAATGTGTTATTTTGATTATTTATATACTGAACTATGCACGTCTAAAATTAGAAAAAGAATATTATGAAAGTAAATTTAAACAAGATCACACTTTCCACGCAAAAAAAAATCACATTTGAATATTTTTTTTTTCTTACACATTAACCACAATATATAAAAAAAAGATGAATAACGTCAATAATAATAATGTAGCAAGCATTTCAGAACGAGAAAGTATGGATGGCTACTGAATGTGACATGTTTTGTGAGAAAATATTACTATTAGTAGTAACTATTATGAAATGGAAATGGAGGAAGTAATATTATACAGGGAGTAGGGAATAATTACATGTGAATGGAACAGCTTTGTCTAATAATACCATTCTTTATTCACCATATCACTGCACAGTGGCATTAGTCCTTTGTTTACCATTCTTTATTCACCATTTCCAAACTCGTACCATTTATTTCTTTCCTAAGTTTTTCTATCCCTTGAAATCCGATAAATTATGGAAGTCGCAGGAACAGCTTTGTCTGCAATCCAAACTATTCTTTCTGCATTGCAAACTCCTCAGCTTATAGAAATCATTTCAATCTATGGCTATGAATCCAAACTTGATGAACTCCAAAGCACCGTCAACATCATCAACAATGTGCTTCGCAAAGCCCAGTCCGCGCAGGAGCTCCCAGATGATGTCCAAGGATGGATCGAGGATCTTAAGGATGTTGTTTTTGAAGCGGAGGATTTGCTCGATGAGTTTGTCACTCTCGCCGAGCAGAACAAGCACTTGAAGGCTGACGGTACAATATCCAAGAAGATGAAGCGCTTCCTTTCTCGTTCTAACCCTTTACTTGTTGCTTTCAAGATGTCTAAAGGGGTGGACAAGATTCGGAAGAAGTTGGATGCTTTTGCTTACAACAAGCAGTTTATCATGGAGTTTAATCATGAGCCTATCAAGTATAGAAAGCCTGAGACTTGTTCGTATGTGGATGTTGCTGAAATCATTGGAAGAGAAGGCGACTTGGAGCATATTGTTGGTAGGTTGCTTGATTCTGATGTTCAAACTGATGTTTCTTTCCTGTCTATTGTGGGTATGGGAGGATTAGGCAAGACTGCTCTTGCACAGCTTGTGTACAGTGATGAAAGAGTTGAAAGTGCATTTAATTTGAGACTGTGGCATTGTGTCTCTGATCAACATCATAAACAGTTGAACATTACTGGGATTCTCGGAGCAATTTTAGCTTTATGTACAAATGAGAAATGTACAGATCAATCCTCCTTGCAGATTGTGCAAAGTCAACTTCAAAAGAAATTATCAGATAAGAAATACTTGCTTGTTTTAGATGATGTGTGGACTGAAAATCGCAATCAATGGATTGAACTAGTAAGTTTGTTGAAAGTAGGTCAAAAGGGGAGTTGGATTGTGGTGACTACACGTTCACAAGTGACAGCAAACTTCATGGGATATGATTCAATGTACCAGCTTCAAGGCTTGAAAAAGGAAGATTCATGGAGCTTGTTTGAGAAGGTAGCTTTTAGTTCAGAGCAGTGGAATCATCATGATGACTTGGTCGAAATCGGGCAAAAGATTGTTGAAGCATGTGGTGGAGTTCCTCTTGCCATAAGAGTGGCAGGAAGTCTTGTATATGGCCAAGACAAGAAAAAGTGGGAAGAAGTCCAGGAAGTGGGTGTGGCTAACATGGGCAATAATGATATCACACAAATATTGAAGCTAAGTTATCATCATCTTTCATTCTCATTGAAAAATTGTTTTAGTTTTTGTGCCATTTTTCCGAAGGATTATAGAATGAAAAAGAACACATTGATAAACCTTTGGATAGCACACAACTATATTGTTCCATCACACAAAGGTCAGAGCATTGAAGATGCAGGTGAGGAACATTTTCTAATATTGTTGAGAAGGTGTTTCTTCCAAGATATAGAAAAAGATGATGATACTGGTGAGGTAGATTCGATTAAGATTCACGATCTTTTGCATGACATTGCTCAAGATGTCTCGAGGAAGGAGATTTTTGCAGGAAGTGACAACCTAGATAAAAATATTCGCCATCTCTCACTATTCAACGAGGAAATTAATTATGAAATTTCTTGTTTGGATATACCGCGTTTACGTTCGTATCATGATTATAGGTTTGATGGGTGTTTTAGGCATGAAAATAATTTTCTTGTGGAGAAATTAGTGAAAACTTGTAGGTACCTAAGGGCATTAAGATTAAAAATTATAGATTTGTCAAGTTTAAATTACGTAGGTGAATTATTGCATCTACGATATTTAGATCTCTCATTAAACCGCTCATTAGAAGTGCTCCCTAAATCAATAACAAAATTATGTAATCTAGAAATATTAATTTTAGATGGTTGTGTCAGTTTAAAAGAGTTACCGGAAGATTTGAGTAGGTTGATCAAACTTAGGGTCTTAAATATTTCAGGTTGTTTTCAGTTGAAGTATATGCCCAAGGGTATGGATAAGTTGACATGTCTTTATAGACTGAGTGATTTTATAGTGGGTGGTAAGAAAAGTTATACAAGTTGGTCAGAATGGTTTTTAGAATTAGAAGAGTTGAAAGATCTTCAAAACCTCCATGGTCGACTTAGAATTGAAATAAAGTTGTCTAAAAATGTAAGTCAAGATCTAATCTGGGAGGGGAAAAGATTTTATTTGAGGGATAAAAAACATCTCAATCACATTCGTATTGATTTTAATTATGAGATAGATTCTGGAAGAGTATTGGATAATGAGGGAGCAATAAAATTGATGGAAGATCTGCACCCACCTTCTAGTCTTCGCTTTTTTGAGATGTGGTATTATCTTGGTAAGCTAATGCCAGAGAGGATATTCCATCTTTCAAACCTTGTAAATCTTGTTCTTTATCGTTGTTTCAAGTTGGAGTACCTTGAATGCTTTGGAAATGTAGAAGAAAGGTCAATCCTCCCTTCTCTTCAAAAACTTAAGTTAGAAATACTACCAAAATTGAAAGGATGGAGGAGAGGAGGGGTTGGGGTGGAAGATAACAACTCCTCATTATGTCTTCCTTCTTTGAAGGAATTACATATAGACTATTGTGAGGAGCTGACGTGTTTTCCGGTGTGTCCCAGATTGGAGGAATTGTTTTTAAGGAAATTCAATACAAGATTGAATGGGATAATGAGAAGAACAGAAAGAGATGATGAAGAATCAAGTGAAGTCATTGTTCTGGAATCTTCAAAATTGAAACACATGAATATTGATGATGTGGCATGGATGAATTCACTGCCTATTCAGGCTCTTCAACGTCTTGAAACCCTAACAATATTTGAGGATCTGGTTGTGGAGAATTTGGGAGAAGTATTCCGTGCTTGCTCTTCTCTCCGAATTCTGAAGATTAAATATTGCCTCAATTTAAGGAGTATAGTGGCTGGAGAATTGGAACATCTCTCTGCTTTGGAGACATTATTTATATCATCGTGTAAAAATCTAAAATTCTCGGAAGAAAAAGAAGAAAATGACGGTGTTGGATACAATCCATCCATTCTTCCCTCTCTTCTTACCTTGACGTTGTATGACCTCCCAAAGATGGAGCATCTGCCAAACTGGATGCAATTCTTGCCTGCTCTCCAAACTCTTGAAATATGTTGTTGTAGCCTGAAAGCAATCCCGAATTGGATGCCCAAACTCAACTCTCTCAAGAAACTTCATGTTAAGCTGTGTTCAAAAAGCCTGGAGAGAAGATGCAAAGAAGATCCACCAGGAGAAGACTGGCCTTGCATTCAACACATCCCCAACATTCAATTTATAGATTGTTTTTTAAGTGAATTCTGATGAAGATCATTGGGATGAAGAGTATTCTGATGAAGACAATGAATAACACCATAGCTCTCCTGGCCCATCGTCAGGTTAGTTTTTAGATTGATATTTTTAGAAGACAAATAAATCAGTAGTATTCCATAGCTCCCTCTATGGTCAGTTGTTAAGTCGTAAACTATAACTAAATTAATTCACCTTCTTATTTTGTAAACTAACGGCTTTGCTTAGGCTAATAAATTTCTAGATCATAAATTTCTAAATTGGTGTGAAGTCTCTTGATTTAATTAATAAATATTACTCATTAATGCTTTGTTTACAATTAAAAATTGGCATCTAGCTACCTATCTGAAGCGTATCATTTTCATATTTTAGCTTTTCTTTTTTTTTTCTTTTTTTTTTACACATGTAGTTTTACAATTTGATTTTCTATTCAGGAAACACAAAATTCTGGTTTGGGATAATGGCAACTTTATTGTTGGAATGGTACGTACTACATCGATGAAATAAAAATGGTGTATGCACTTTATATGTCATTAGAATTCGTGCATTGTATATGGCCTCTTTTTTTGCAGAATACAAATTTGTATACCTTCTTTCTAGTGCCACCATCCTTCTTTGTGTTTATACTGAACTTTCTCTAATTTCTGCAGGTGCAAGTTGAAATTCTACCCAAAACGAAGCCTCAATTCATAGCTTGTGCAAGTTGAAATTCTACCCAAAACGAAGCCTCAATTCATAGCTTTTGTCCCGGGTAATACTCATATATAGCTTTCATTCTTTACATATACACTTATATATCTTGATGCTAAAGAGTGCTGGGCATCGACCTTGTTTTTAGGCCAACCAAAAAACAATTTTAGAAGGCGGAAAAACCTTGCATGAGTTTCCTGCTAACTATTCTTAAGTTTTCACTTTCCATAAATGTCTTGTAGAAGAAATAATGGAACAAAAAGCCTTGTATTTGTATCTTTGAAGACTCTTTTATAGGTCTTGTTTAAGGTGTGAGTGACTACGTTTCCAGCATTGTTTACCTTGATCAGACATATGATCCTCAGATCAGTAAAGGTCCTCTGAAGTACTAGTGTATTTCACTTCACTTTCTCTTACATTAAGCAGATTGAAATGAATATTTTGAGTGTACTATTGGGATGTTTTATTTCACATCGATGAATTAAAGATGGTATGCACACTTTATAAGTTATCAAAGTCCTTCCTCCCATAGTCATATGGTTTTGGGATCGTAATCACCTTAGCTTATAGAGTGTGTTCAGCTCGTGTTTCCACAATAAGTCCAGTCTAATTTAACATCACAAGCATAAATTAAAAACATAACAATGGATGATAGTGTACTATGTTCATCACGCATGGACTGAAAAAGTTGATTCTGTATCAAGTTTGTCATGTTGAGATAGAACAGTGAAGGGTCCCGATCAAGGAGCTTGGCGCTACAATATTGTCCTACCTTGCTGCCGTTTCAAGCACCTACACAGCTTCTCTAGATTCAGAACAACTTTGACTTGAAGAAACAAGGAGGTTTTCATACTCAGTGCTGCTGTTTTTGGGAAGCTTCTGAAAACAGTAAACACTCAAATAAACTTTTGGAAAAATTTTTGGGAAGCTGCGCCCAAGATTGAATAAGCTTCGCTTGAGCTTCATTAATTTCACCCAAGATCAGTAAAAGCTTCTGGAAAATTTTTGTGAAGTCTCGACCCGAAATTACTAGAGTCTCCGGTGAGATTTGTATGAGCTTCGACCGAATCTATCAGCTGCAACATCTTCTAACAGGAATATTATTATTATTATTAATATTAATATTATTATTATTATTATTATTTTAGGTGTTACTAATTATTATTTTCAATTAATAATAATAATAATAATAATAATAATAATAATAATAATAACTTTATGAAACAAAATCAGATCAGATCAGACCAGATCAGGTCACACTAGATCAGACCAGATAAGAAAGATTCAGATCAGATCAAACTGAATCAGACCAGATCAGATCAGACCTTAGTAAATTCAGATGAGATCTAATCAGATCAGACGAAGAGAATAGGCCCTCACAAAATGTGAAAATTAGAGGTATTCATTTAGGTTAATTTCGGGTTAATTAGTAATTTCTGATCAATTAAAAATTAGATCTTGTGTTCATTTGATTTTTACGTAATTATAAATTAATTTTTAAGGTCGGGTTTAATCAAGTTCGATTACAAGGTCAGATAACTGTCAGGTTGTTACGTTTGTTTTAAACACTTTTGGAGATAACTGACAAGTGATCAAGTACATATATCGGGGCTTCGATCATAAAGATTAAGCTTATATATCCTCCGATATCATGTCAAAAAATCAACAAAAACAAAAACTTACGCTTATAGTTAGACCTATTATCAAAACGATCGGTGGGTATAGTTTCGGGTCACATCTGCATTTTCGTATATGTCATTTTTTATTTTTCAGTCAGTTTGGGTCGACCCAATGGGTCTTGAGTTTTTTAATAATATTTTATTACTAATTTTTTCATCAAAAAATAAAAGGAAATTTGTTTTATTTTTAAAAAAATCTTAAAAATAGGACCAATATATTGTTTTAAAGCTTTAACATAGAAAAAAAACTCAAATTACAAAAACTTACCAGAAATATAAAGTCCGAGCTCCCGACCAAAAATTAGTGATATGAACCAAGAAAGTTGACAATTTGGAAAAACAGATCAAAATGGCTGGGTTTGAGTTTTAGTTGGGTGAAACTCAATTTTTTTTTAGTTTTTTCAAGTCAGATTAGTCGTGGAAAATTTTTTTGATCAAGTTTCAATTCCAAAAAAAAATTTAATAGCTCTACTTATACTTGAAGCTCTAAATTATATTATATACTCCAATCAAAAGATTTACCAATATGAAAAATCATTTATAAAACATAAAACCTACAACAAACTGATATTTAGTGACATAAAGATCACTTTAAAATAATTAAAGGTACAACTAATATTGCAAAAGTTCAATTCATTAGATAGAGAAAAATAAAATTTTAAAAGTTAAAAAGGAAATTAAATTTAGACTTTTCTATACTCTATATTGTCGGTTTTTTTTTTGAAAGGAACTCAATATTGTCGGTTTCATAACAAGAAAAAGGAAAAAAAACTAGGAAAAGTTAATATTAATAATCTAATCTTTCACCAATCCGTTTTGAATAATCTAATATTTGGATTATTTTTTAATAATCTAACATTTACTCTTGGTTTGTTATCAGCATAACTTTTTATGTTATAATAATTTAATATTTGGTCTTAATTTGCAATCAGCATACCCTATTAGTATGCTGATAGCAAACTTAGGACAAATATTAGTTTATTAAAAAATAATCCAAAATTGTGATTATTCATAGCAAATGGGTGAAAGATTGGATTATTAATATCAAATTTTCCAAAAAAAACTATAAAAGAAATACAATTGTGTAAATATTTAAAATTAATGACGGTACAAATAATAAAAAAATGTAACTGAAATAGAAAACAAAACATTTGATGACATTTGATTAAAATATAACGGACTTGTGGGCGGTTTTAGTGTGTTGTCATTGAGGTCAGTTGACATCACTTAAATGTAAAATAAAATTAAGTAATATATGTAAATGTATCTTAGATGAGTTGGTTAGGGTATTGTGTTCTACATGAGTGACCATGTTTCAAAATCCATATTGGATCTGCTACATGCACTACACACTAATTACACACTTGCTATAATTGATTTTTTATGTAATCTAATGTGTTTTTTGATTATTTATATACTGAACTATGCACGTCTAAAATTAGAAAAAGAATATTATGAAAGTAAATTTAAACAAGATCACACTTTCCACGCAAAAAAAAATCACATTTGAATATTTTTATTTCTTACACATTAACCACAATATATAAAAAAACGATGAATAACGTCAATAATAATAATGTAGCAAGCATTTCAGAACGAGGAAGTATGGATGGCTACTGAATGTGATATGTTTTGTCTATATTTTTTGATCAAGTTTCGATCCCAAAAAATTTATAAAAAGAATATTATGAAAGTAAATTTAAATAAGATCACACTTTCCACACACACAAAAAAAAAAAATCACATTTGACTATAATTTTTTTTTCTTACACATTAACCACAATATATAAAAAAACGATGAATAACGTCAATAACAATAATGTAGCAAGCATTTCAGAACGAGGAAGTATGGATGGAGCAAAAATGCAAGTGTAATACTTTTCCCGTTCCATAACATTTGCTACTGACACATGTTAAATGAGAAAATATTAATGTTATTAACAAATGGAGGAAGTAATAATATGTAGGGAGTAGGGACTAATTACATGTGAATGGAACAGCAAGTCTAATAATACCATGTGGGGAACACGAAACATCAACATTTATGTGGCATTGGCGCTACAATATTGTCCTACCTTGCTGCCGTTCCAAGCACCTACACAGCTTCTCTATATTCAGAACAGCTTTGACTTGAAGAAACAAGGAGGTTTTCATACTCAGTGCTGCTGTTTTTCGATCTAACTGCGTTTCATTAGTTTTTCGTAAGTTGTCACTTCCTTTATTTTCAGCAGTCTTATCTTAAATATAGAAGAGTTTGCACACACACAGAAACACAGAAACACAGGCTGAGGTACTAACATCAAAGCTTATTTTTCTTTTGTTTTACACACACACACTTACACACACATATTTCTATCTATGTTTGAGTAGAAACTTCTCCTTTCACAATACATGCACCAGAAGCTGTGGTGACTGTCGACACAGTAATTTATGCATTTTATAGGATTGAGTCCTTAAGCCTTTTAATTGTTTCTAGTGCCTAATCTAAGACCATAGTCTTTATGTTTTTTGTCCAAATAGAGGTCAACTGGACAATTTTATGCTTCTACTTAGACTCTGCTGATGACATATGCGGTTTTTGGATCAATTATTAGTGCAGATGATATGTGGAATTTCATTTGCATTGCTGTAGTAATTACAGATATATATGCAGATCTTCATGTATTTTCGATCAATCTTCTCAATCTCTGCCTTCTCTGTTTTGTATACTTCTTGGATAGCTAATCCTTATTGCACTTAATATCAGCTTGGCAATTCCCCTTTCATGCTGCCACGCTTTATCTCTTGGCCTGGAAAACTTGATTCATGTAGGAAAAATTTAGATGGTAAAATAGTGAATGGATTTATTTGGAGAGGAAGATGAGTGAATATGTAGAATGAATATTGTTCTTCATTGCACAAAAAATTGATTACATCAATGGGTATTTATAGTGCAAGTTTACTAAAATATCTTAGATATTTTTAATTTTTTAATTACTTTTCTAGGATCTTCCATTATATTATCTTAGATATTTTTATTTTTTAATTCTTTAATTTAGATATTTTTATATTTAATTAAAATCCTAGATTTTTCTAGATTATTTTAACAATTCTGTGGAAGTAGCGAGTGCTCACAGCCAACAAGTTATACTATTTTTCTCTCCGTAAGATTCCAACGGATCTAGAGACCTTTCTTCTCCTGGGTCTTTTCATTTTGTATTCATTTAGCATCAGCTTGTAAACTTTACATTATAATTTCCATGTTCTACTCCCTTCCTCTGAAATGACCTTCACGGGCTTCACATCTGTGGTTGGCACCGAGTCTATGAATAATAGGTTAATTGTAGCAAAAAAAGTTAAGAATTGGCTGAGAGAGAATATGAAGGTAAGACCTCTGATCTTACTTTGTATTGAAGAGTAGAGATTGATGAATAGAGAAGTGGGAAAGTAAGTGTAAGTGTAAAATTGGAAAAGAGAGAAAGAGATTGATGAGTAGAGAAGTGGGAAAGTAAGTGTAAAATTGGAAGATTTGATTTTCATTTAGAAGTAATATACTTTATATTGAAGGGGAATTCTTGTAGCAGTTGTAGCACCTCTGATCTTGGAAAGGGAAAAGGTTTAAATTCTTAAACTGCTTTATTGAGCAAAGCTACTTGGAGAAGGATAGTAGATAAAAATGAGGGAAAGTACAGTCTAGGTAGTATATCCTCTACATGTTTTTTGATTTATAAGTTGTTCTTGGGGAGCATATTCAAGTAATTGATGGAAGCTTTAAGTAGCATTGTTGATAGAAATGATGAATTTTATTAATGCAACTCTTGTATTGTCATGTCTTTATGCAATTAAAATTTAATACATGGAAAAAGGGAATAACCTTTGCACCTATTAACATTTCTTCTGCATTTACCCATGGTAAGGTTTGCATTGGACAGTGGAAACTTGTGCTATATTTTTCTGTATCTTTGATTGTCAGTGGTCCTGACACTTCTTTTTATCCATATCCTGTGTCTGGTTTAGGAAATTCTTGATTACTCCCATGTTCCTGGACGTGCTGTTCTTCATCGTGGTCGCCATCGCCATGGTGCTAGAGCTACTACAGATGGGAGGAGGTCAAACTTGATCTTATGGTGCAGAAGGTATCTCTCTTGCTTATACATTTTTATAAAAATTCCTTGATTTTAGAAAGCAAATCACACACTAAAAAGGCCAATATTTGGTGATAGATGATTGATATCCTTATTACTTATTATTCTCCTTTGGTTCTCAAAGTTCGCAATTAAAAAAATTTATTCCACCCGACATCTTGAAACCTAACCAATACCCCATTGCCACTAAATGAACTGAAAATATTATGAGCAAAAGCAATCTATGTTCCGAAATAAGCTAATGTTATTTATGGCAAGAAAAAGAATGATGTATTCGCTGGAACTCATCAATGATTGATTATGCAGTTCTGTCTTCCGAGAGCTTAAGAAATATAAGAAGGACTTTTCTACAGGTGTGGAGAGTGTCAACGGGAGAAGAAAGAAAGGAAGCAACTGTCATTTGCTGCGACCAAAGAGGTTAGTATCATGGACAGCTACATTGACTAAATTGTATTTTGCTTCTCTTGAAAACTTGATATGGTTTTTGCTATGTTAGGTCTTGCATGTCATGAAATATAAACTCTATAGTTATGTTAGGAGAAATTTGAACTCAATACATTAATTGAAAAATAAATAATATGTACACAAAAAATTAACCCCGACTTAATGCGTTTTAGGCCATATAGTTAGACCGCAATTGCTCTGTCGCGGGTGTCGGGTTTCGGGTAAGGTCATTTCTGATCGAGTCATTTTCAAGCCGGGTCAACTACAGGTCCGCTCGATTTGGGTCTTGAGTTTTTTCATAAAAAAATATTACTAATTTCTTATTAAAAAGGCATAAAAAAATAATTTTCTTTTGTTTTTATAATGTTTTTATAAGGACCAATATACTGCTTCTAAGACTTTAATGTACTGGAACCATAAAAAAATTACTTTAATGTAGAAATAAAAACTCAAATATAAAAACTGACAGAAAATATAGTGAATCTCGATGACGTGGAATTGAAATAAATTGAAACAAGAAAAACGGGTCAAAACGATCATGTTTGGGTTTCCTTCAGGTTTAACCCAATTTTTTCGGTTTTCCGGGTCTAGTTAGTTTAAAATTTTCATATTATAACCCACTGGATTTTCAGTTAGGTTTCGGGAATCGTGTCGGATAATTTTGACGGGTTTACATATGGCCCATCATTACAAGATAATCTTCTATCTATTGTCAATGATGAATTACAAAGGTACATTCAAATTTTACCATGAAAACGTTTGCCAAAACCATTACGATGCTAAGAACAATACAAACAACAATGAACAAAACAACATTTGACAATGTAAACTAATCAAAAAAGACACAAGGATTTAAGGAGGTTTACCCAATGATGGTTACGTCCTCCGTGGTGTGTAGTTTCTGTTTATATTATCTCAAGAATGTATAAACAACACTTACAAATGAAGAATTACAATTGAGTAAGAGATATAAACAAAAGGCTATGTGTTTGGCTTAGGGGTTGTGTTTGATGTGTTTGATGTGTGAGTATGAGAGCTCTATATATAGTACTAGGTACATGAATGTCAATAGCTCACTTGAATATAGTATTAATATAGAGTAATGAAAAATATGAAATAACTCCAAGAACTTAAATTGTCGAAAATCAGCATCCCATGCACATCAGAGGATCCGCTCGACCGAAACAGGGAGCTCGCTCGGTCGAGCGGCTGGGTCGAGTGAGCATCAGCTGCATTCTGGAGCATTCTGTCTGACCGCTCGACCTACCAATGAGGCTCGCTCGGTCGAGCGGGTAGGTCGAGCGACCTCTCTGCTTCTTCTATCAGAATTCTGATCGAGCTACCATAAATACAAACCTTTCTACTTCTTCATTAATCTTCATTAACACCAATAATTTCCATGAATACTCTCCACATAATTACACCCTTTTGGATTCCACAAACCAAGAGTCACACACTTGAATACACACTTTAATTTGTGCACTCAAGTCACACATACCATTCATAACAATCTCCACCTTGACTTGAGTTCACCCAAGTCAAAAACATTCATCAATCCACTTCATAAACAAAAGAAAATATACACACCTCAAGTGCCCCAAAAGGCATTATCTCAAGCAAGGAGCTAAATCAACCAAGTCAACACATAATTCAAACTTGGTTGTAGGTAATGACTTTGTCATCATGTCAGCTGGATTCTCCGTAGTGTCGATCTTTTTCAATAACACCCTCTTGTGCTCAGCTTCATCCCGGATGAAATTATACTTAATATCAATGTGTTTGGACCTTCTATGAAATGTATTTTGATTCCTAGCCAAGTGAATTGCACTTTGACTATCATAATGCACACTTACCTCACACACGAAATTGCACATTTCACCAACAAGACCTTTAAGCCATTTTGCCTCCTTGAATGACTCCGCCACGGCTATGTACTCCGCTTCGATTGTCGAATGAGCAACCACAACTTGCAAAGATGATTGTCAACTTATCGCCGAACCACCCAAAGTAAACACGAACCCACTTGTGGACTTTCTATTATCTAGATCACCACCATAATCCGAGTCACAAAACCCGGTTTAACTCATCATTGGTGGTGCCTAGGTGACAGATCTCTTCATATGTTAACACTCTTTAGTTAAAACCACTTATAATATTATATTTCATCTGGATCAAGAAGTTTCCACAAATGGATTTTGTTTAAATTTTTCTATGTCAAAAGCTATTTTTTCCTATTAGAATATGGTAAATATCTTGACACACATCACACTATTGCAGAAATTATTGAAGAAGGATGGTGAGTCGGGTTCTTAAGCCGCTTGTATAGTTACGTGGCTTCCTTGTATAAAAGTGGAGTCCATCTTTGTAGGGAAATAACTTCTGTCAATATAAAGTAGTAAGTCCTAGGAAGAAGGGTGTTTCCTTTTTAATTTTGGGTTGGCCTTTTGCAGAATATTGTAAATTGATTTGGTCTTCTTTTTCTCATTGCACTGTGTATGTAGTAGCCAATACTATTCAGATAGGCTTAAACCATTAGAACTTTCATCTCTCGATGTGTATTTTCAAGTGCTCGAGCTATATGAGGAGAATTTTCCTTCTTTTTTTTTGCATCAGATGCTTCCTTGTTGAGATTTCGGAATTAGCTTGTTCTTTGTAAGCTTTGTCTACGACTGCAAGGTGCATTCTTTCCGAGTTTTTTGTTTTGTTTTTTGCATTAGTTATTCAGAAACTTTTTTGTTCTCTCTGGATTGCTGGTTGCTCCATATGCAACGACGATAATAATGTCAGAACCTTAATCTAAAAAGATTGGGACCGATTGATTGCTCCATATAAATTTTAAAAAAATTAGTATTAAGAAACAGGAAGAAAATTTATTATTCAACAGAACACCATTGAAGAAACATACTGAAAACAACTCATTGAATCGAAATAATATGGATTTTCATGATGAATCTATCAAGAAGCTTGCAGTTCCGTTCCCTATATCTTCTGACTTTCTTGGTAGATTACTGTGGCATATATTATCAAGAAATCATACTTACCTTCCTCTTATGTAGGATCCTTCAGTTTTGTTTTGGGTTTACTGTCTCTGCCTCCGTTGCTTTCTTCTCCCCTCGTGTTATCTTTCTTACGCAGGATCTTTGTGACCACTATATTAAGATGTTTATAGTACCATTCCCTCCACCTCTTGATGTAGAGTAGAGGTAATATGACTATGCTGATTCCCATTGGAAACCCAACTCCAGCACCCCTGATCATCCATTCTAACCAGCTCTTTGAACTCCAATCTGATCCTTGTGAAGGAATCGATGGATCAGTTTGTCTTCCACGAACGGGTGTCAATGGTGGACCGTACAGTCCTTGGTTGCCTTCTGAATGACTGAAGTTGAGTTCCTGTTGGGATCTTTCCCGAAAGCTTATTATAAGATAAGTTAAGTACTCGAGGAAGTTCAAGTTTGCAAATTGTGGAGGTATCTTGCCACTGAGATAGTTACAAGAGAGATCAAGTGATTCTATAAGACTCAAATTCCCAAATGATGATGGAATATTGCCTGAGAGGGAGTTGTGAGAAAAGTTGAGTACGATAAGAGCATTTAGATTTCCCAACTCTTTTGGTAGCTCACCATGGAAAGCATTATCCGAGAAATAAGTATAACCTTTGAAAGTGAGCTCCTCTGCATCTTCATAGTAATCATCAGTATTCGGGGAGTAATAAAGCAATTGATCAAGGCTTGGCCCTTGGTCTATTGATTGAACGATCATCGATTTAAACTTGAGAAATGTTTGATCACTGAGCCTGCCGCTGAAGTGATTAGAAGCAAGGTCCAAAATATGAAGTTGTGGCCAAACTGAATGATTCTCTGGGCAGAGTATGGTCCCCTTGAACTTATTCGATCTGAGGACGAGAACTTGCAATCTCAGCATGCTTTCTAAGTGGCACGGAAAGGTGTCGTAGAATTGATTATGTCCGAGATCTAATACCTCCAATGATGTAAAATTGGCAAGTGATACTGGAATTTTTCGTTGCAGAAAATTTTCATTCAAATCTAGAGTTTCTAACTAAACATTTCTTAATTTATCAGGAATGGCACCACTTAATCTGTTTCCTCTCAAATTCAGAACCTCAAGTCGAGTCATAGAGAAGAGACGATCTGTAATTGTCTGACTGAAATGGTTGTACTGTAGACTAAGAAGCTCAAGGTCAGTTGCGTTGCATATCCACCTAGGAATCCCTCCTAGTATGTGATTCTTCGAAAGATCAAGGGCACTTAAAATCTATTTGATTTGTTTGAAAGATCAAGACGATCAAAGATAAATGAAGTTTTGCAGAAAATCACGCAGCTTCAGTGTGCCGTTAAACTTGTTTGAATTAAGTTGCAGATATTCAAGTTTAGTTAATCTAAAAATTGACTTTGGGAGTGGCCCTTCCAAGTTATTGTTATTTAAGTCAATACCAATATAAATTAGAAGAAGCCACTGTTTCAAACTCTCTCAGCTGTCCACTGAACTTGTTCTGCTCCAACTGTATGATCCTGACTGATGGTAGTGAAAACAATTTCACAGGGATGCTTCCATCTACTGAATTGTATCCCAAATCAAGTGTATCTAAGTTGATTAGTGAAGAAAACTGTGTCTATATAATCATATGGATCATCATAATTAAGGTTGTTTTCTAGATAATCATATGTATCTAAGTTGCTGCAAAATTTGTATAGAGGCAATTGTATTGCCATAAACCAATCAAGAAGGTAAGCCATGGGGAAGAGAAGTTTATTCGGGATTTTTTCATTTAAGGCAGAGAAAATAATGTATGCAAGGAATTCTTTGTAAGGAAATTGTAGGAAGAAGTTTTGGGTTGTTTTTTTGTGTTTGTCAATCCTCATAACTTCATATAAATAGATTAAACCCCAACTAATTAATATTATTGTTTGTGTGTGGTGGTCATTAGAGTAAAATTATGAGTATGACTTTGTTGGGTTGTGGGTGCTTATTAGGGGTGTTCAAAAATATTCGATCTGAATTATCTGATCAAGAATATTCAATATCCGTTTTTAAGAATCGGATAATTAGGACCGAATATATGGTTTTATGTTTGATCCAGATCAGAGTATTGGCAAAACAGAATATCTTCATGTTCGGTTTTCTATTTTTTTTATTTTATATTTATTATTTATAAATATATACATATTTTTTAATAAAAATTTGTTAGATTGCTGAATTTACTAATACGTACTTCACAATTCTCAACTGTAACTAAGTTGCATAATTAATTTTTTAATTAATTAATTTTTTGTTAATTAATTTAGACTTTTGAAAATTCAACTATATTCTCAATATGATTTGTATTCAAATTTTACAAATAAGCTTGATTTAAAAAAGAAAGCGAAGTGAACTTAAGTATTTATGTGTAAAAAAACATAATTTATTTACCAAAAAGCCAAAAAATTATAAAATTCAAAATCTTATATTCATAATCCGATCTGTATTAAGTCGGATAGCCGAATTCCGGATATTTAGTTTTTTAAACAGAAACAGGATCATGATTTTCGCTATCCGAAAAACCGTATTTTCGGATCGATTCAGTATCCGATTTTGAACACTTGTAGTGCATATGGTTTGAAATTTCATACTCGTCATGGATAGCGGATAGGTGATGAGTATAGGGATGGCAATGGGTCGGACTCGGCTCAGACTATCCACCCTCCGACTTTGCTCTGGATAGAATATCAGTTCAATTTCGACCATTATTATGATATTCGATATTCCAATCTGATTGGATACCAAAAAATAAACAGATACAGAATTTGATGCCTTCGCCGAGATAAAGACAGAATAATCAGAAACAATATAGAGTTGATTTATTTAACCAATCTTTTGACCCTTTCTTTTGTATTGTATGGTTACAAAAAGGATTTGCGGAGAAAAGAGATATTTTTCCCTATTTAGTACTATTTTGTAGAATTCGTAAAATATGATTGTATTGTAAATCGGGTTATGTTTATTATATTAAATAGTCAATTTTCACACGTGCGGATATCTATATATCATATATAAGATACTTGACGGTCTGTGTAATTTTTGTTCTTGTTTCGGGGTTTACATATACTCATAATTTTTATTATAGTTGAAATTGAGAAAAAGAAAAAAGGAAATAAAGATTTTTCAATTTTTCTTGAAAAGACGCAATACTAACGAGCATAATTTGAAATCAATATTGAGGAATCGTTCATGAAATTGCAATTAAGTCAATAGTTAATGGTTCCAATTTCTCATGTTTATCATGAATTTTTACGTTTTTAACTGAAAGTCCATATTTTTAACCGAAATTGACACGAAACCCGATTGAAATTACTGGGTTACAACCCATGAATTTCTACTCATGACAGAAAATGACACGACAAAAAAAGTGGCGAAAAACTTGAAGAATTAATAATTTCTGGAATTTCGTTTGAAAGATACTGTTTTTTCTTCTTGTTTATTACTTAGAATCATATTCTATATATACATGAGCATTTATCAATTAGTAACTAACACAAAGTAACTGCCTAGTAACTGCAATATAAATGTAACTGCCTAGTATAGTGTAACTGCAATGTAAATGTAACTGCAATGTATATAATGTAACTGCACTTCAATACTCCCCCTCAAGTTAGGTCGTGGGATCACCGATGCCTAACTTGCATAAAGTGCTATTGAAGACCTGTGATGAAACTGCTTTTGTGAGAATGTCTGCTAGTTGGTCTTTAGATCTAATAAAGGGCAGATGGATGACCTTGCTTTCTAGTTTCTCCTTGATAAAGTGTCGATCGATCTCTACATGTTTCGTTCTATCATGTTGGACTGGGTTTTCGGAGATGCTTATTGCTGCTTTGTTATCACAATACAGACGGCTTGCCTGTGTCTGGTGAAAGCCGAGTTCTCCTAGGAGTTTCCTAATCCATAGAATCTCTGTAACTCCTTTTGCTATCCCTCTGAATTCTGCTTCAGCACTGGACAAAGCAACCACCTTCTGTTTCTTACTCTTCCAAGTGACTAGATTACCCCCTACAAGAGTGAAGTATCCTGAAGTAGACTTCCTGTCATCCCGATCACCAGCCCAATCTGCATCTGTGTAACCAATAAGATCATGATTATCATTTTTTGAGTAGAAGACTCCTTTATTACTGGTTCCCTTCAAGTATCTCAGGATCCTCAGGACTGCTGCCATGTGCTCTACTTGCTCTTTGGGAGCTCGACTGTCAGCCAAAGGATGAGTCAACCAGCTGAGATCCTCACTCATACTCTCCCCCTGAGATCGAGGGTGGGTGTAGTAGGAGGAATGTTCAAGGAAGTCACAGTCCATGGTGGTGTAAAGCTTGTGATGGATAGGATCATAACATCGATATCTCTTTTGCGTAGTGCCATACCCAAGAAACACACATTTGACTGCCCGTGGTTCAAACTTAGTGCGGGTTCGTGATGGAAGATGGACATACACAACACACCCAAAAATGCGAGGAGGAAGGGAGTGAGAAGAGGGAACAGGAGTAAACGTATTGAGTGTGGTAAGAGGGGTCTGGAATTGGAGGATTTTTGTGGGAAGTTGATTAGTGAGATAGGTGGCAGTCGCAATGGCCTCAGTCCAAAAGTGTACAGGTACATGAGTGTCAAATATGAGAGCCCGTGCCATCTCAAGAAGGGTACGGTTTTTACGTTCAGCCACCCCATTTTGTTGTGGAGTGTCGGGCCAAGATGTTTGATGAATAAGACCATGTTCAAGAAAAAACTGTTTCATTGCAACTGAGATATATTCACCACCATTATCTGAGCGAAGTATTTTAGGTTTTGCATGGAATTGAGTGAGAATCATGTTATAAAATTTTACAAATACATCAAAAACCTCAGATTTGTGTTTCAAAAAATAAACCCAGCACATTCGAGAATAATCATCAATAAATAGCACAAAATATGAAAAACCATGAGAGTCAGTATGGGGGCTGGACCCCATACATCAGAATGCACTATATCAAATGTTTTGGGAGCACGGGTATTACTAGGAACATAGGACTGTTTGTGACTCTTAGCTAAGATACAAGTTTCACAATCTAAAGATGCATTACAACTATTAAGTGAAGGAAAAAGTTTTTTTAGATAACCTAAGGATGGATGACCTAAACGGCGATGCCAAGTCCTCAATTGGTGAGCAGGAGATCCATGAGCAAGCATTGCACCACTATTTTGAATCACCTCATCGACATAGTATAGTCCACCTCGTTCAGTACCACGGCCAATGATCGTCCCCGTCTGAGCATCCTGCACAATACAATTAGTAGAGGTTAACAGCACAGTACAGTTTAAGTCCTTTGTTAGCTGACTGACCGACAATAATTTATGAGACAAACTAGGAATTAACAAGCAATTTTTAAGATGGAGAGAGGGAGAGATATTGACTGCTCCAGCATTGGCAACCGGTACACATGCCCCATTAGCTGTCTGGATGTGGGTTTTGTTAGTTGGATGGGTGTATAAAAGATCATTGGGGTCAAATGTCATCGTATCGCTAGCCCCACAGTCAAATATCCATTGAGAGTGTGTGTTATGACTAAGAAGGCATTTGGTATGGCTGGGTTGTGGGCTAGAGGAGCAAATGGGCCGGGGCTTGGAACTTGGGCCGAAAAATAAAGGTTGGGATGGGTGTGAGGTGAGTGTTAGGGTTTTCTGGTTATAAAAGGGAGGTTGGGGGTCTTTGGGATAATTGGGCGTCCCTTTCCCTTCCCTTTTGCTGACGGTTGTTGCTCTTCTCTCTCCTCTTTCTTCCCACTTCTGATTCTCACTAATTTTGGCTCTATGCTCTGAGGTTACCGTTGCTTCTCCTTCCCCTGTGCTCCATCCTTCTAATTCACCTGATTTTTGACATGATGTCGGTGGATCGGCAGTACTGAGGTTAGCCTTGCCGCCGGTCCGACTTGCCGGTGCCTTGGTGGCGGCTCTCCTTTTCTGTAGATCGTCCCACCACTCGGGGTATCCCACAAGTTTGAAGCACCCCTCCTTTGTATGCCTGGAACCACCACAGTGAGTGCATCGGAGTTTTCTCCTGTCATCCTATCGAAAGTCATTGGATTTGGCATTCTCCTATCGATTTCTTTCCATAGCGTGTTGAGTTTACCGTAGTAAACCTCAATAGTGTCGTTGTTTTGCTTCAATGTTGCTGCCTTTGAACTCAAATCGAAGATTTGCAATTCGTCCTTACCACATCCTAGGAGACTTTCGATCCCTTGCCATAGGTTGTGTGCTGTTGTATAGTCTAGGAATTGATTTACAATATCTCCATCTATGTTCTCGATTATCCACGCTATGACCATGGCATCTTGTTGTTCCCATTGGGAATAGTTGGGGTCTGATGGTTGCGGGGGTCCGGCAGTGATGTGACTGAGTTGCCCCCGACCTCCAATTGCTACATGCATTAACTTGCACCATTTTGTATAATTGTGGTATGTTAGTTTTTCTGAAATTTTGAGTGATGTTGGATTTTCGGTTTAATTGGTTATTTTGTTGAGTTTCTGAAACATCTGAAACATCTGTTCCATCTGTTCCAAAGACATTAGTGTTTGGTGGGTTTGTTCTTCTGATGAATCGGCCATTTGTAGGTAAGAACCGGTAGATGATGAGTCCTTCCCGGATCTAAACCCTAAGGCTCTGATACCATGAAGAATTAATAATTTCTGGAATTTCGTTTGAAAGATACTGTTTTTTCTTCTTGTTTATTACTTAGAATCATATTCTATATATACATGAGCATTTATCAATTAGTAACTAACACAAAGTAACTGCCTAGTAACTGCAATATAAATGTAACTGCCTAGTATAGTGTAACTGCAATGTAAATGTAACTGCAATGTATATAATGTAACTGCACTTCAATAAAACTGAGTCAAACTCGATCGATAACAAATCGTACTGCTTTAAATTGTTTTCATGTTAGCATTTTGAGCTCCATGTTAGCATTATAAATTATTCGTCATCATTTTTAGCCAGGACTTATTACAAAACAAAATTATCATATTTATATATTTTGAAACTAATTTATTGATAAGGAAAAAAATTAAAAGCCAACAACCCGTTCAATATACCAAAATTCGCCTCACACAACATGATCCAAAACAGAACTAATTCGAACTAAAATTAATCCAACTCAAATCTAATTCGAAAATAATCCAACTCAAAACTCGCTCGATCTACCGTTTTGACGGATCTAGTCTCATACAAACTTGTTGAATAAGATAGAATATTTGAACTCTTCAAAAAATCCAAAATTCCAAATAACCCAACAAGGAAAAGGAACAACAAAACCCAGATCCGACTAGCCACAACCGTATCCTTCAATTCCCGCCAAAATGCTATAATACTCAAAAGCACTTTTCTTTCCACTCCAATAAACTGCAATTTTCCATAAGAAACCCCAAAATCCCCAAAATCTAGGGTTTTCCAATCATCGAAAACATAGGAAGCTCCTTCTCATTAGTGGAAGAATCGACGTTGTATAAATGGCAGATGCCGATAATCCGGTAACGTTTTCTCATCGATCAATCACCGCTGGCACAATTCGCCGGATAAAATTGGAGAATTTCATGTGTCACAGTCATTTAGCTATCGAATTCGGTGATTATATCAATTTTATCACCGGCCAAAATGGGAGTAAGTTTATTTTCACTTTAAAGTTTTTGGCCTAGAAAATTTACTTGAAAATTTTGATTTAGTATGTTTTATTGAAGAAATGATTTGTTTGTGTAATTGCAGGTGGAAAAAGTGCGATTTTGACTGCACTATGTGTTGCATTTGGTTCTAGAGCAAAGGCTACTAATCGTGCTGCAACTCTAAAAGATTTTATTAAGACTGGCTGCAGGTTTAATTTGTTTTCTCTCTTTTATCCGTTAAAATTTAAGTCCTTTGACCTCTAGCTTTCTATCTTCCTTATCGATTCGCTAATACCCCGTCATTAAACATGCTAAAACCATCTATCTTTGTGTTTGGTACCGTTTACCAGTAGAAACCAAAATAAAACTATATAGATATGTGATTTCTTATTTCACTTTAAGTATTAATATTGTTGGATCCTTGATACTCTGACATTGATAGAAGCTTTACCTTTGGGCCAAAATGGTGGACTTGTTTTTTCAACAAAAAGATAAGTAATAAGTTGAACACGTGGACACTTGCATCTCTTAGTCTAAATGGCACAGGGTATTGTAAATCATTCTTGTAATTCAGTGAATTTGGTTTTAGTTTGTGATGAAAAAAATAGGGGATATGTAGACATATCCTACTATATCTCATACTAATTTTGCTGTATAATGTGTGGTAAAGGGTTTTGATTAAGGCTATTGTAAATCAATTTTTTGGGACTAAGGCTATGACATTGTTGTGTTGTGTGCGAAGTTGGGAAGTGGATGGATCGTTATTGGTTTACTAGATAATGTGTGCTAAAGGGTTTTGATTTCTTGCATTTCTACGAATGTGTAAATTTTTATGATTTGTGCTTACCATTATGGTTTATAGTTTTCTATCTAGTTGTTTCATTGTGCTGAGTTTTGTTGGAAGTTTGATGCTTGTGATATTTGCAATCTTCGATTATCGGGTGTGTGTGTGTGTGTCATAAAGTGGTTTGAAATTATTGCTAGATATATATTCTCTATGAACTCATGCACACACAATCTCAATTTATCTCACTATGTGGGTTAGGTTCGTTTAGTCTTGTTGGATAGCCAAATAAATTGGTCATATATATGGTTTTTATGTGTTACCTTTTTAAATTTTTTTTAGAAACTGTGTTCCATGATCAATTTTACTTGAGACTTAAGTGTGATTTTGTCTTTCTATAGTTACGCTTCCGTGCAAGTGGTATTAAAGAATGAGGGAGTAGATGCTTTCAAACTAGAATCTTATGGTGAAAGCATAATTATTGAGCGTCGGATTACTGAATCGTCAAGTACTCTTACGCTAAAGGATCAACAAGGTTGGTACTTACTATTTTTGGAGTATTGTAAAGGAAACTTCATGTTAGTAAACTTGGTAACAAGCCTTCTTTTCAGTAAGAAGTATTGCTTAGGGGGAGAGTATTATTGCATACTTTTGATATTTTGTAGTGTAAAAAATCTAATATTTTATTATGTTAGAAGCGCCTGATGCATTAGTTTAATCATTCTATGCTGTCGTGATTCCTTTTATTTGGATTGGTAATTTCTAGTTGTTGAGCTTTTAGAACATATAGATTAGAGAGGATTGATGATGTAGAGTGAGATGTAGAAGAGGAATCCTCTATTGGGAAGAATGGATCATCTTCAGTATATATGAGAACCAATTTTAGGAGTAAGATGTTTTGTACTATAACCTAAGGCTTAAATTTTGGTCCTACCATTTCAGCTCCATTCATGCAATGTTAAAGTAAGTGTACCGTGTTTTCACTATGTAGACGACATATACTTTATCCTTTAATATGGAGGTGATCCTTTCCTTACAAGTATTACATTTTCATTTTACATGCAACAATTACTTAAAGCATTAAAAGGAATACACTTTTACATTTCTTCTCTTCAACAAGGTTCATGTTTTTATTTTAAAGGGAGTAAAGACAATACTTTAATAGATATGTTCAGATTGGAAGTGTTGCCTATGCCAATCGTTCACTTTTGTTGTTTTGCAAAAAATTATGAGAAGATATATAACATCTTTCCTATCCTTTTATAAATACTCCATCATTATTTTAACTATGGACATGACATGGAAGGGGGATCTTCTGTTGTTGTTTATATTGATTTTAGTCTTCTTTATGTTTAAAAAGTATAGGCCAAATGAAGCATTTCTGAAATTATGTTGTCTTATGCTATTCCTTTGACCTTGATGCTGACATTTTCATATGTATCAATGCTCACAATTCATTAAAACTGTGTTCAATTTGAAATACTTTCATTGTTTCTTTTATTTTTATTTATTTATTTTTTATTATATTATGAATAAGCTCTTCACCACCCCTTTGATAACATTATTGCATTGCATGTGCTACTATGTAACAGGCACAATTATTTTTTTTCTGAAATTTGCATTTTCTTTGTCCTTGACAGGAAGAAAGGTATCCAACAAGAAAGATGAGCTCCAAGAACTTGTGGAGCATTTTAACGTGGGTCCCAACTTGCATATCTTTACGACTTTAGCTATTATATTGAAAACTGTAAATTTACAATGTTTACACAGTTTTTTTTTCTAATATTTCTAGATTGATGTTGAAAACCCATGTGTAATTATGAGTCAAGACAAAAGTAGGGAATTTCTACAGTCTGGAAATGCCAAAGACAAGTTTAAGGTACAAAGTTACATCTGGAAAATATTTTCAAATCCTTTTTTAATGTTATATGGTTGTTAATCTACTATCATATTGTATTGAGTTAGGCTTCTGCAGCTTTATCTTGTTTGTAGTTAAAGGTTGCTTTTTTTAGCTGTGCAAATATTGGTCCATCACTTTAAGTATTTACTCGGAATTTGTTATAGCGAAAGATCCTCATTTTTCATTGTCCAATTTTGTAGTTCTTTTTCAAGGCAACTCTGCTCCAGCAAGTGAATGATCTATTACTTGGAATCGAACAAGTTTTGGAAACTGCTAATGAGTTAGTCCAAGAATTGGAAAGATCAATTGAACCTGTTATCAGGGAACTTAATGATTTGCAAGAGAAGATTAAAAACACGGAGCATGTAGAAGAATTATCAGAAAAGGTTAAAGAGATGAAGCTTAAACTTGCTTGGTCATGGGTTTATGACGTAGATAAAGAGATACTGAAGCAAAGCAGAGAGGTTGACAGGCGGAAATTGCGACGTTCTCGATGCCAAGCAGAAATAGATCAAAGACTTGTAAGCTTTAAAAATCTGACAATTTTAAATCATAATATCAAAGAGTTTTTCTGTTTATTTTTATAGTTACCTTTTATATATATATATATATATATATATATATATATATATATATATATGGTCAAGTTTCAGTGAGAACCAAGCTTATATGGGAACCGTGAGAACCAATACATAATAAAAACTGTTACTTTTTTACAAGAAATGTGTTACTTTTGGGGAAAAAAATATTTTTTTTAAAAAAAAAATTTGTTACTTTTTAGCAAAAAAGTGTTACTGTCAGAAAAATTTTCAAAAATCAAATTATACAAAGTAACACCTTTTTTCCGAAAAGTAACACATTTTTATGTAAAAAGCAACACCTTTTTGTGAGTTTTGTTCAGATTTTTTTTGAAAGTAACACTTGTTTGTCGAAAAGTATCATCTTTTTTAATAGAAAAAGTAACACTTTTTTTTCTTAAAAGTAACACCTTTGTAATAGAAAGTAACATTTTTTTGTCAGATAGATTTCTCACGGTTCTCATATAAGGATGGTTCTCACTAGAACTTCTTTCTTTATATATATATATATATATATATATATATATATATGTATTATAAGAAGGATTAAAAAGATTTTTTTAGTCACTGTCTAAAAAAGTCTTAATATGTTATAAAATTGACACATTTTTCAAAAATTTTCTTTTTCATAACATGGTAAACCTAACAATTTAAATTTTTCTTATTTAATATTGAACTTAGATTTATTTTATCTTAATGAAATCAAGGGTGTATAGTGTTTCTTATCTGTTTAGACTCAAGTTCACATGAGAACTAACTACATACATATAGATTCAAGTTCACATAAGAATTTCATTTGAACATGAGCATTAAATCTCAGCATGCGATTTTCAATAAATGATATTCCTTTTTATTGCATAAGTAAACCTTGTTAACAATTTGAAAACAAACTTTTTTATATATAAGTTGACCTTTTAAAAATCTAAGCCATATATTGTTGCAGGAGGCAATTGGAATCTTGAAAAAAACTCATTCTGAGATGAAAAGTCGTTATGAGGACATGATTAAAAAGAAGTCCGAAGGGGACAACTGGAAGGTTGATTTGCAGGAGAAATATACTATAGTATGTACATACTTTCAATGTTTGTTTGATCATAAAAGTGTATTTTTGATGCAAGACTGTCATAAGTGAAGGATGATAGGTCTTTTTTAGCAAGTGTTAACCTTAAGAGAGAAATCATGCTCTAAAATAGTTATATATTAATCATTTTCCTTCTGAATTTAACGAGTAATCCTACCTTCAGAATTCAAACATTCAAAGTGAACCAAGCTAGTTATGGAAGCCGATCTTTATAGTTATTTTAAGTTTCTAAAGATTTTTTGATGATTCTGAAGAAAATCATGAATTCTATAACTCCATAAATGGTCAAAATCATGACCTAGAAATCAAAATAAAATATAACAATAGATGTAAGGGATTCATGGTTTAGAATGTAACTTGCCTTGGCCCTTGAGGGACTGAGGGAGTATTAAAGTTTGATTCCTCCCGTTAGCCTTGAATTTATCTTCTTTTTTCAGCGCTATTTGTAATGTGATTTAAGTTTTGTTAATTTTTAATTGCTTCACTTACATGTTAAATTGTGAACCTCTTATTCTTTAGGCAACAAGGACTATGAGAGAAATAGAGCAAGAACATCATCAGAGAAAGAGTTATATCCAGAAGTTGATGAATCATTTGAGGTCCCTTGAACAACAAGTTCATGATATCGAGGAACAAAATTTGCAGAACACTCAGGTTTTCTTTCTATCTTGCACCAAAATTGAAAGTGGTTTTTTTTTCTTACTCTTTTTCAATATATCTTTCACTATGCTCATCCCATGTTCTATTTTTGTCATGGAAGAGATCTTTATATCTTCTTAAAACCAGTGAAAGTGATTGATGCCTTAGTTTTAAAAGGTGTGACTTGTAAGGCACCCTAGTGAACTAATCTATGTTACCTGGGTCGCGGGACGGAGGGCTGTTTTTCAATCAGGAACAGTTGACCCAAAACGTGGAATGACAACGTTTTGGGTCGCGTACCAAATCGCCAAACTGCTTCGACCCTGAATGTGTTCATTTCTCCATGAAAATCTGGTATTTGACTCGGTAAACGAAAGGAAAAAATAAAAAGAACTGATGAAGAAGATAAAATAAGATTGAAAAGAATAGAATTGGAGAATATTAGAAGAATATGGAAAGAAGAGAAGAAAGAAGAAGAGCTTACCTTTTGTTCAGCAGAACAGTGAGCCGCCATAGTTGATCTAGGTCAAAAGATGTGGGTTGCTCTTTTTTTATTTTTTAAATTAAATATGAATTTGTTAAAGTATTAGGCTTTGGCCCATTTACCTTAGTGTGTTTTAAATTTCTATTTCATTGCTTGCTGTTTTGTATTAATAGTTTACGTTGTTAAGAACTGGCTTGCTTTAGGATTGAAATATGCACAACACCATATTGTCATTAACTATGTGATTTAAGCTTGGTTTGTGACTTTTTTCCATCTTTAGGCTGAAGAATCTGAGATGCAGGAGAAGCTGAAAACACTTCAGGATGAAGTTAATTCTGTTGATGCCCTGTTGACAAGGTTTTGGCTCCTCTATTTCGTAAAATTGTGATAAATTTGTACACTTTTGTCCTCAATGCCATGCTTTTATTAGGGAGTGTTGATACAAAGTCTAGCTAAATTACCTATACTTTTCTTGTCCTCTACGTCTTCTCTCCAAATTATGAGATCAATACAACACATGATTTATACATATTATTATAAAGCTATGTCATTTGCATTTTTGTATGGCACCCGTGGGTCAATTGTTTTTTTTCTTATTTAATTTTTTTTAATATTTCACATGGATGTTCCATGTGGGATGAAAACGATCGCCAAATACGTTACGATGCTAAGAACAAACAACAACGAACAAAACAAAGTTTGACAATGTAACTAAAAAAAGGACACAAAGATTTAAGGAGGTTCACCCAATGATGGTTACGTCCTCCGTGGTGTGTAGTTTATGTTTATATTATATCAAAAGAATACAAACAACACTTCAATATGAAGAATTACAATTGAGATAGAGATAACAAACAAGAAAGGCTATATGTTTGGCTTAGGGGTTGTGTTTTATGTGTTTTATGTGTGAGTATGAGAGCCCTATTTATAGTACTAGATACATGAAGATGAATGGCTCACATAAATACATAGTTAATATTGAATAATGAATACTATGAAATAACTCTAGGAACTTGGAAGGTCAAAAATCAGCATCCCACGCATATCAGAGAGACCGCTCGACTGAACAGAGAGCTCGCTCGGGTCGAGCGGCTCAGTCGAACGAGTATCAGCCAAAACTGGGGCATTCTGTCTGACCGCTCGACCTACCAAAATAACTCGCTCGGTCGAGCGGGTAGGTCGAGCGACCTTACTGCTTCCTCTGTCAGAATTTGATCGAGCATACAATAAATCAAACCTTACATATTCTTCATTAATCTTCATTAACACCCATAATTCTTCATGAATACTCCACACATAACTACACCCATTTAGTTACCACCATCCAAGAGTCACACTCATGAATTCAACCCTTTAATGTGCACTCAAGTCACACACTACCATTCATAACATGGGAAAATGGAGTATTTTCATATTTCACTTGTTTATTCTAAGTCTAAGAATTTGGTGTAGCTTGAAGGATGAAGAGAACGCCTTGATAGAAAGCATGTATTCAAGAAGAGATGAAATAAGAAAGATAGGTGATGAGGTAATTCATTACCTTGCATTGGTTTAATCTATTTTGCTGCTATGCCTTCAGTTTTTGCTAGAACATTGAAAATAGTGTCTTGCTTTTTAATAATCCTGTCTTTTGAAAGATAAAATATTTTCTTTTAATTGTGTAAATTTGTTAAATCAATCAAACTCACCTTGTTAACTGATTTTTTTGTTATAAAATTTTTCATCTAAGATGTACTCCCTCCATTCCTATTTGATGTTGCCATTTTCCATTTTAGGCTATTTTATTTGTTGTTCCCCTAAATAATCCTTCTATTAATATCACATTTTTTGGACATAATTAGCCTTAGTCACCCTTATTTTATTATTTTTAAAGCATATGGTTTACACATATTTTCCACTAACTTTATTTTAACATTTTTATAATGCTTATAGTCCAACACATGTTTCTCACAAACTTTATTTTAGCATTTTAATGTTTGCGGTCTCCATATTTTTTCCACTATTTTTTTTATGCTTATGCTCCCCACTTTTTCTCCATTAACTTTATTATTCAATAAAATAATATATTCACCATCTAAAATATCAAAACTTTTCTTAATTTCCGGTAAACACTTTTTATGGGAATATCAAATTGGAACGGTAGGAGTATATTGTTATTTGCATATTTTATATTTCTTAGCCTAACTTACGTTTTTTGTGATAGCTTGACGAATATGAAAGAAAGTGGCGTGATCTTAACTCTCGTGTTCGTGAACTTAAGCGCAATCAAACAAACAAGGTATAGATGGCGTCTCCGTCCATGTTTTTTTATTTTGTCTTTTACTTGGGTAGTGTTGGGCTCATATCTTTTAATTTTTTTGATGATGATTAAATGTTTTGGTAGACTCTTCTTGGAGCAACATAACTTCACTATACTTTGAAGCTTATACGAAATGTCTCTATGAAGGCATTTTCTTTATAAGTGTTATCTTTGGTCCAGGTTACTGCTTTTGGTGGAGAAAAAGTCATTCAGCTTTTGCGTATAATTGAATCACGCCATCATGAATTTCAAAGACCTCCCATTGGTCCTATAGGTTCCCATGTGGTAAGAATGGCTGTAATCCCTTTTGTTTACTCTCATAACTTTCCTCACCTTTTGTTTGTCATTATTGAGTTCCTTTGGACCATATTGTAGTCAAATAGACAACACCTTTTTTCATGTGATAACATAAAAAAAGACTTAGCCTTCACGAATGTATATTCCAATATTTTTAAATTGAGCTACCAAGGTATTGGTGAGTGCAATGGTCATAACTGTATGGTAATCGTGTTCATTCCCATTGAAATTGTCCGCAATGACAAGATCTAACTTTAGAGTTTAAACCATAATTCTTAAAATATAGCACTTAGTTTTTAAAGCGCGCGTAGCGTGCATAATGTATGAGGTGTGGATGGGCAATGGGCTGGGCACTTTGATAAAGCTAGGCGAGATGAGTCCTTAAGGCTACCATCTTTGAGCATTGTGAAAAACTGCGATAACGGTTGCGATCGCGGTAAGGGAACAATGATGCGGTAACGGGATTGAAGTCGAATCATAATATGTCCCTCAATACGGCCCAAAACACTGTTTTTTACACCTTTACAATTTGAAAAATATTAGTTCGTGTGTTTTGAAAACCTTTACAAATGTAATGCGGTGTGACCTTATTTTTACACTATGCCTTAGAGTGCCTATTGCGAGCGGCGAGCGCCTAAGAGAACATTTTGGCCTTAACCTCAAGAGAAGCCCATTTGATGCCGGCACAAACTTGATTTTCTCCTCTTCTTCATTTCTCTTCTTTTCTTATATGATATGATTTTGTCTTTTTTTAGGGTTTTTATTTTATTGTTTAAAAGTTTTGGGAGGCATCACACCAAAGTACAAAATGCCGTTTCGATTGCGGGGAAGGAATGAATTTGTGGTCATGCAGATGGTTTTGTGATGGTTATATTTTTATTGCAGTAAGCTAAAACAACTTACAATACGGTCGTGATACGGTGGTGTAGGTGATATTTTGCACCATACCTCACACCAAAAGGCTTGCTCCCTCACGCCTTTTAAAGCTAAGGTGTAACACTAATAGTAACAAGGCTGGTTAGCTATCATACTGCTCTAGGGGCATACTTATTGATCCGTTACAAAAACTTTGAACTTACTGTTTCGTGAAATGTTTTTGCCTTATGTGTTACACATACTATACATGCATTATTGGCTGTATTTTGATGTAGTATTTTGTTATTACCCTATCATTTAAAAGTATAAGGTTCTGAATATAGCAAGCTAAAATCTTAAACTTTGTCCAAAATCTTGAATTACAATATTTTTACCGATTTTTTTCATGTTCTTAATTCACACTGCGATTTGCATCTTAAACTTGTGAGATGCAAATTCCGCGTTACTGTATCTATGATTTTAATCTTTGAATTTGTTAAAAGCTGGAATGATGATAATGATCTCCGAGACCATATGCATGGTATCTTTAGAGTATTTCCTTTCAGTGTAGACCATATGATTTTAATGTTATTTACTTTTATGTATTCAGTGTAGTAATTCTGTTTTCATGCCTGTAAGTTACAGACCATCAGGGGCAATTGTGTGTTTATGTTCTATTGTTCGTTAGTTCTGGTTTTTTCAGTTTTTAATGCCCAACATTTTTCTGTGTGCCAATGTTTGTCATCAACCTTTACTACAATTCGTGGCAGATGGTTGATCAAAGAAACCTAGCTAGTGTCTATATTAGTAAATATTCTTTCTAGTATTTAGCAGCCTCTGTAGTTTATGTAATGAAGGC
This sequence comes from Amaranthus tricolor, assembly GCF_026212465.1. NCBI lineage: Eukaryota > Viridiplantae > Streptophyta > Magnoliopsida > Caryophyllales > Amaranthaceae > Amaranthus > Amaranthus tricolor. Next base: position 369,469 of record NC_080048.1, on the reverse strand, counting down.
ATTTGGTTTTTGATGGATCTACAGACTCTGACTCAAGGAAATGTATGGGCTTTTGCTGTTGAAAATGCTATTGGGAAGATTCTAAATGCTTTCATCGTGACAAATGTCAAAGATTCACATTTACTGAGGGCTTGTGCCCGTCAAGTGCATTATGATCACCTTCATATCGTCATATACAATTTTTCAATACCCAGGTAGATCTTAATTGTATTTATTGCTAAAGCGACATCTTTTCATATTCTGGAAGCTGAATAACTCGAGCTTGTTTGTAACTTTGTATAGGTACAACATTCCGCTTAACCAACTTCCGCAAACACGGCACCCTACTACCCTTTCTGTTTTACACTCAGATAACGCTACAGTTATAAACGTATTGGTGGATAAGGTAAATAAAATATCATCAGATGTTGGCTAATGAGTCTTGCTTGAACTATCTTTTTCTTTTGGAAAAAAGAGACGGGGGGGGGGGGGGGGGGGGGTGTGTGACAGATCTGAATATGTCTGATTGAGTGATGCTCCATCTGTTTCTATGAAATCACACTTTGTATTGAAAGTTGAATTATTCAATTTATGGTTGGAGAATAAGATAAAACACAAGTAAATGGAAAAAAAATGAGTGGACGAGATGCATGGAGAATAAGTTTGTGGATGAAAATAAAAGAGAGGGATTATGGACCATTACCAATAAAAGAAATGGTGCAAAGTAAGCGGGACAAACTAAATGGAGATAGTTGCAATTTCATAGAGGGAGTATTTGTTTGTATATTGGCTGAGCATCGTGCACAACCTTTTTTGATATTTCCTATTGTAGTGATCAGTGGATGATACTGAAAACACATTGTGATAACTATATCTTAGTGATACCTGGATCTATTTCTTTTTTTACTTTTTTTGGTTCTTATTTTCCTTTTAATGTTGGACTAAGGCTTTGGCATTGTTGGCATTTTTTCTTTGTCCATTTACATTTTTGGTTCGTGGGACGTGGAATTCATTGAGAAATTGTTACAAGTAACGCCAATGCATTCAGTGTTCTTATCAGTTTTTCTTCTTTTCCAGGGTAATGCAGAGCGGCAAGTCCTTGTGAAGGACTATGAGACAGCTAAAACTGTTGCTTTTGAGGACAGAGTTTCAAACTTGAAAGAGGTGTACACTGCTGAAGGCTATAGAATGTGAGCCCACAGTTTTCTTAAAGCTTTAAGCAATACCTTGTCTTTTCAACACTTTAAACCCTTCATCTCAGAATATTGGGTCCGCTTTTATTTTTCATGTCCTTGCATGCTGTGTATTTTTGTGGTTCAATTCTAGTCATGATACCCTTTCTTTGAGTTTTTTTTTTTAAAAACTTAATGTCACTTTATCTTATTATTTTTTTTCTTTTTCTTTCATTGTGATTAAGTCTGGCATCATCCTACTTCATACTAGATAAGGGATAATTCCACTTACATTCAAACCTCCACTACAAGGCATGTAGTGTGAACCTTACAAGGTAGTTGTTTTAGTTGAGGTATTGCAGAATTATCTACATTTCTTTTGTGTGCCCAAATCTTTGTTACTTAAAAGAAGAATCAAAGAAAATTCCCCTCAATTTTTTGTCCTGCCTAATCTTTCCAAGTTATATAATGGAAAAAGTGGATCATTTTATTGAGAAAATGTATTCAGAAGATATCAGAGACTTCTTATCTTTCACTTATGAATTCGTTTATCTTTGTTACATACTTACATTCCACCCTTCCTGTCCTACCTTTTCCTATTTTCTTTGGTTTGGGGGCAACAAGCTCAAACATTATTTTTCTATTTCTTTCATAATAGATTCTTCTCTTGTTGCATATGCACTGAAGTTTTTGAAGTTTACATATTTCTTAAGTACTACACTTCCAGGTTTTCTCGTGGATCAGTTCAAACTGTCCTTCCTCCCAATAGAAACGCTAGAACTGGACGGCTTTGTAATTCGTATGATGACCAAATCAAGGATCTTGAAAGAGATGCAGCATACATGCAAGAACAATCTCAAAAAACTCGCCAAAAAAAAAGAGCTGCAGAGGAAGAGGTACAAGATCTGCAAGATAAGCTACAAAATGTCAAGGTATGTATAATTCCATCTTACATTGTTTCCATCATGACTTCATGTATTGTTGTATTTGCAGAGATGTCTAAGCATGCAGCCATACAGTGTGGGGTTGAATCTGTGTTTAATATGTTTTTTCTATTTATCATATTTTTTCATGTTTCATTTTTTTGTTTGGAAAATTTCGGATTATGAAACACCTGACGTGGAAAATTTGATGCATTTCTTAAACATGTTACATGCGTGCTGCCCAGCCTGTTGTTTCCTGCATCCATATAAATGGGAAGTGAGTAAACTTTTGAAAGTAGCAAAATGGATGCCTATGCCCCCAGTGGATAAGAACAGATTGAATCAAGATTTTTTTTTTTTTGTCGTAGCAAAAGGTTTGCAATGTTTTATGTTCTACACTTCATTTGCTTGTAGGGCATTAATTTTCACAAAAAGCTCTTGTCATGTGAATTTTCTCTGTTAATAGTATTTCTTTGCATATAATATATTGTTGAACGTCTTATCTGAATTAGGAAGTTTGGGGATTTTAAAAGTGTCATTTCAAATGAAATTTCTTGCTCTACTGCTTTGTATATTTCATTTATTTTACGGCAGAAAGTAAGTTGGGTGCATTAATTTTTGAGGTGTAGCCTCCTAAGTTTTAAAGCTTTAAGCCTTTAACCATGGGGAAGGGTTTCATTCAACTTTTTCCCATTATTGCTCTAGCTTTTTGTTCGCTCTGCCAATTGTTGGGTTATTATGTATCAATTGTAGTCTTTGATTTCTTATGAGGATATCTACATTGGTGATGTTATCCTCCAATATACTTTTAAATGTTGTAGAGGAGATGCCAAACTGCGGAGCGGGAACTGTCATCCAAGAAGTTTGCCATTGATGATTTGAAGCGTGCATGGGCAGCTGAAGCTGGTGGTCTTAATGCTTCTTCCGTGGATGAGCTACGTGAAGATATGTTGGTGAGTTAGCCTTATCTGATTATGTAATAATCAACCTGTATGTTTTGTTTCTCAGCTTGTGTTTAATTAGTCTGATTTTTCTTCTTTGTCTAACCAGAGAACCCAAGCTGAAATACAAGAAAAGGAAATCATGCTGAACGAACTGCATGTGCAGTTGAATGAAAGTCGAGAAAAAGTTAGCAAATTGAAAGCAGATCTAAAGAATTTGCATGGTATGGGGTGATTTTGAGCTCATGTTCGCGTAGAAATTCACTAATGTGCGTCCTGTCTGTTTTCATCTTGCTGGCTCTTGCAGAATCTGTAAATGAGGACATTCATGCTCTCGATGAAGCTGAAAAAGAGTTTGAAGCTATTGCAGCAAAGTTAGATGCTGTAGAGGGGGTTGGTCTCATTCCCCCTGTATCTTGTGTGTGTATCTTTGTGTGCAGCTGACTATCTTTGTTTTTATATCTTTGGGAGAAGTTGACTATCTTTTTTTTACGTGTTATAACGGAATTTAGTACCGTAATGTACTCGCTTGTTTCTTTTATTAATCATTACCATCACATCCTATTCCTACCCTTTCTACTTTGTATTGTGGTTTTCCATTGATGCATGAATTGGATAACTACATGTGTTTTATTGAGATTTGATGTGTCAAAAGAGATCACGGGTGCTATTTGATTTTACTTTGTTAATGATTATAATTTAATTTGCTTATTTAAGTTCAAAGAAGCTAAACAACAGTTTTTTAGAAGTTAGCATTTCAGTTTTAATATATACTCATATACCTATTTTTATCATTTTTTGGATTTCTGTTTTCATTCCTAACCATCTTTCTGAATTATCACAGGAGCAAACATATTATCAGGAGTATCTAAATCAGAATATTTTACCTGCCATTGAAGAGGCAGAAGCAAAACTTCAGCAGCTTGAACAGAAGCGCAAAGTAAACTTTTGCTTTGGTCAAACTTTTTCCTTAAGGCGATACGCATGCTAGCTACATTTAATGTTAATGCTTTTGAGTTCTGAAATTGAACTTTGAACACTACGCAACCTGACCTCCAATTTTGATATTTTTCAGATTTCTTACTGCAAAAAAAAAAAAAAAAAAAAAAAAAAAAAAAAAAAAAACTTGAATTTAGTAATATAAACCGGTGCACTATGGGCAATGTTTTATGTTAGATTATGGAAAGGATCATAGTAGGAAAAGTTTCTTAAAATTTGGGACTTCTGTTTTTAAAACACAAGTGTGAATCTGAATTTACATCCAAAAGAAAGCTGTCACTTTGCAAAACACTAATGATTTGCAGGAAATCTAAACTAAAAACAGTAACTTATAATCCTACAAAAGCTCCAAAAAGTATGTGTTTGATTCTACAATTATCAAGATTAAGGCGGCTAAGCAAGTCCACTAGTCTTAAGAGCATTCCTCATAGCTGTATAGAAGTCCATGGTTAGTGGGTGAATCAACTTTTCAACTGTATCATTCCCCAACTTCTCCATGTTTGTGATGATACCTAGTTTATTAAGTGCTTGTGAGTTGTGAATTTTGTGACATGTATGTGCACTTTATAATGACATTCCACAGTGTCTTGTGTCTGTGTGTACTTCTTTTGTGTTTTTTGCATATAATCTTTGATAATTTATTGCTTTAACAATGTCATGATAATATATTAATCTAATAAATTATAAAAATGGGTTTTCGTGTGATTTTGTCTCAAGCAAGATCCAAAGAAATTATTAATGTGAAAATGCCTCGAGTTATGTGATCAAAAATTTGTAAAACTTTGTTTGGTGCTATTCCTTTGTGAGAGTGTCGAATTGAAGCAGAGCTTTAAACTAAGCATTTTAGAAATCACAGGAATATAGGGTGCCTGTCAAAATTGTGTGGCTGTGTGCTAGCATCTAGATCACCTAGCAGCCCAGCCTGAGGGCCATCTTACGGGTTTAGAATATCTGATAAGGTCAGTGTTGTAATTGGTTGAATGGACCTTAAGCTCAGCTAGTTGTGAATCTGCCATTCCAAGTTGAAATAATCACCTGCAAATCGCTTCTCCATGTATAACATTTTGTCCATTCATGTTTAAGATAACTTCTAGATTGCTCTTAACATTTACCTTTACAATGGACTTTCTATTTGACGAGCTCAATTAATAAAAAGATAAGCTGGTAAAACTTAAATGTCAGGTTTAGGTTGAAAATTTCAAAATAAAGCCAACTAAATATATTGAAATGGTTTGCTTCTGCTGAAAGAGCTAGTTGGAAGACATGAACTATACCTCACTAATTTCATGTCTAGTTCATGTGTTATCCTGTTGGGTCAGCATTTTGTACCTTATGTTGTGAATTGTGATAATGAACTTACATCCACCTTGTTAATTGAAAAAACCGCCTGTGCACTTGCTGGTAACTGAAATGCAGGATAGTTATGAAAAAGCATCTTACATGTGCCCTGAGAATGAGATTGAAGCTATAGGAGGCTGTAAAGAGAACACCCCAGAGCAGCTTAGTGCTCAGCTGACCCGAATGATTCAAAGGCTCGAGCATGCTAGGGACAAGTAAATTTTTTTTTTCTTTTTTTTCTTCTTTTATGAAGTTTCTTCGATTGATGCTCAATTCGCAAAGTTCAAAATTGCAGATATACAGAATCCGTTGATGACCTACGTACACTATATGAGAAGAAGCATCGTAAAATTCAGACAAAGCAAAGGACGTACGAAAACTTTCGAAAGCAGCTACAGGTATTTGGTACTTTTATTTTTCACATTAGGTCTCTGCAATTGTGGTCATCCCATTTATTTGTAATTATTTGTAGTTGGAATAATATCTATAAATTTAATGCACTTTTCATGGTACTACAATTTGTTTACATCTTTTAGCCATAAATAAAGGTAATGTGATTCAGTTGATCATGCTGATGTCCTCGGTCAAGAAACCCAAGAGAAACGAAAATTTTCGAAGCACTTGAAGAATAGTATACAAGGCGTTTTGACCCGGCATCTCTTTAAACGTGTACATGAAATATGTTATGATTTTCTTTATAAGCAGTATAATCATACTTGAAATTTCTGTGTAAACTAATAGGTGATTGGTGGTTGCTTGGTCATCATGGTGGTGCTTGGTTAGTGTTTAGTGGTGCTTCAATATTATTTAATGAAGAGGATATATTTTTTCAGATTTATTAGACTGCTGGTAAGACTAATGAAATGGACTTTTTGTTAGGGATACGTATCAAACAAAATGTCGAGAAAGATTTAACAAATTATAGTCATTTATCGTTGCCTAGTAAATCAAAATTCATTTGTTGCGTCACATCTCATTATCCTTATATTGTAGCCTATATTTTTGTCAATTCTAAATAAACGGTTTGCTTTTGCTTTACAAACGTACACACCATGCAAATTTCTATGCAAAAACAATTTATTTGGTCTCCTCTTCCCCCCCTCCCCTGCACATGTCAGGGTCTTTTAAGTAATAATTCATCCCCTGCTCCTCAATCTCTTATGTTCTTTGACATTGTGGCAGGATGCCCAAAGAGCTTTAAAATCACGAAAAGATAAATTTGATCGGAATGCTTCTCTACTGAGGCGCTCATTGACATGGAAGTGAGGACTCTGCAATTTGTTTGCTTATTATTTTGTTGATCCTTTGTATTCTTTAGTTTTCAAATTTTTCAAGGCTTTAAATGTGCCTTGATAGTGCATTGACCTTTTCTATTAACCTTGTTAAAGCTTTAATGGAAATCTGGCTAAAAAAGGAATTAGTGGCAAGATAGTTGTGAACTATGAACAGAAGACCCTCAGCATTGAGGTAATTACTACTCTCTTTCCCTTTCAATTTACTACACTTACCAGTTTTTATTGTCTTTTGAGTGCTACATTTCTATGTATGAATGTAGACTCACATCCTCTCTTCTAATCTCATTCACAAAATCTGTATCTCGGTTCATCTCATCCACACATTTCTCTTATCCACTTGTTTTTGTCTTGTTCTCCTACGAACAATCTACCAGAATGATTTTTCTTCCAAAACAATAATGTAGCAGAATCTGGGGGACAAATGAGTACTTTATTTCCATATTATGTCTTGAATTTATCTTCTTTTTCTCAATACAAAATCCTACTTATTTTTGTATCAAATTGAATGATAGGTTAAGATGCCACAGGATGCTTCAACCACTGCCGTTCAAGATACTAGAGGACTTTCAGGTTCATTTTTATTTTTTAAATATTGTATACTGCTTTCTTTAGAGGCTTCTTCTCTATCAAATACATTTTCTCTTTTTTTAAACTGGATGGACCTGTTTATATAAATATAATTTGGTGGCATTTATGAACCTTTGGAGGCTTAGTAATGCATTTAAACGAACAAACAAACTTGTTTTAAATTTTTTGTATTTCTTTGATAAATCCCAGGAGGGTTGAATACTTAGAAGATTCAGCAAGCATAAAGTTAAGAAACAAATTTTATATAAAGCCCTGTAATCTGATATTGTTTCAGCTCTGATTTTCATTGATTATGAGCTATATTTATATTCTGAAATGCTATAGCCCTTGCAGTAATTCTGTTTCGACTAAAGTAAAGAAACAAATTCCGAGGCTTCTAATCAACTAGAACAAGGTAACCTGCTAATAATGATGTCGCGTGGATCTTAAACCATAGTACTCGTGCCATGATCATGCCACAATGCCCTTAACAGTTATGCAAGCTACGCATACCAACATAAACGCACCTTTAGATAGTTAAGCTTAGTTTTTATGAAGTGAAGTGAAATTAACCCCAGACTACATGAAACACCTAAAACCCCTCCATGTAAAGCAAAAACTGAGTTCACATTATAAAAAACTGTAGATAGTCTAGGGAAGCAGGATATTGGATCTGTAGAACGACCTTTCTCAAATCAATATGGAGTTTCATGTTTGTTAATGTTACTAACTGGGTGATGCTGAAACAGGAGGTGAACGTTCTTTCTCAACATTGTGCTTCGCATTAGCTCTCCATCAGATGACGGAAGCCCCTTTCCGAGCGATGGATGAATTTGATGTATTTATGGTAGGTGGATTTTGTAATTGTGAGAACTGACACCTAAATGTTTGTAGAGTTATCACTTTGGTGCTGGTTATAGCTTGATTTCTTTACATCTATGACCTGTCTCAAATTAGGATGCTGTCAGCCGTAAAATTAGTTTGGACACCTTGGTTGATTTTGCATTATCACATGGATCACAGTGGGTATTCATCACTCCTCACGATATCAGGTACAAACACTTGATCTGTATATCTTATGAATACGATAGGAAGTCATATGGTTTTCAATCGTGTTGCTGCATCAGTTACATAGTCGATATAATGTTACGATTGTAACTCCTGCAATTTCGCTTATGTAGTATGGTGAAACAAGATGAGAGAGTTAAAAAGCAACAGATGGCTGCGCCTCGCTCCTAATCTCGCTCAGCCTATATGCTACACATTTCTTGAACGTTTTGCAAGTCCCTGAGTTTCTTCCTAATCAACTCATGACTACATATGATATTTATGAACAAATTTATGTAATCTATAGTTGTGAATAGTCTACTTTGCATTCATCTTAAACTTTCTTACACAATCCTATTTCGGATTCCATGGGGCTTGACGTACCAAATTTGTAATTATTTCTTATTTATCATTTTCAACCAAGGTTGCAGAGTTTGTGTTGAAAAACTGGATTTACATTTTTAACACAGTATATTGGTTTTTACTCACGTAAGACATAAAAGACTTCAATAAAAATAAAACAATTATAATAAATAAACCAATGAAACAAATAAATCAAACAAACATTAATATCTAAAAGAAATAGACTTCCACATTGTTAATTGTTTATCTAGGCTAGTAGTAGTATTATTATAAAGAGTAATTAAACTGCATACATGAAACATATAAATCCATCGGTTCTTAATACTTTCCTAATGTGAAAAATTATATAAATAAATAAAAACAAAATTTAAACAAATTGGGCATAAAACCGTATTTCTTAAAGTTACTTTATGAGATAATGTAAATCATTTTATTGTCTTGTTCTCAATTTCTGTAAATTTAACAAAATATTAGATTGATCTTTTGATTTTTTTAATCAACTATCTTCAAAACAAAGCAACTTTTGTTTGGAGCATCAAATGATAAAACATCTTAGGCAATGATTATATGTAGACCCCTTTTTTTTCAATCTTTTTGTTGTGATCTTAAATTCTCTTAGCCCACCAAGATCCTCTTGCTATAAAACTTTTCAACTATGTGATTATCTTTTTTTTTTTTTATATTTGAAAGGTTAATTCACATGATAATTAAACTCTTAATCCTCTCAACAAAAAGCTTAATTAGGTCCATTATGTCAATCCCATTCAATTTCAAGCTGTTTTTACAGTAATCTAATTATAAAAACTGTAACTATCAATTAAGTTATATCTTTTGCTTTTGGGGGAAAGAGATTAGTCATGCATTTTTTCCATTATCATGAATTTGGTAAACAAACATGCTTCAGCAGCCATATACTTGTTAGAGGTTAAATTTGCATTAGCTAAAGCATATTTATATATCCTAAACCTGTAATTTGCTCATAAAAAAATTGATTATTAGAAATAATATTTAATGTGAAATATTAAGACATTTAATAAATATTTCTTTTCGCTTTACATATTAAATTTAAATCACTCTAAAATTGTATGTCAAGCATCATACCATGTACTGTGATATTCCGAGTTGAGTTTTAAAAAGGATTAATAGATTATCTATATCAACAAGGTGTATCTTTTTTTTTCAAGGGAGCTCATTTGCTAAGAGCTTGACATTTAAGTGTGCTTGATAAGGAGTAGGATGAGTAACCTACTGAGAAGTCTTCTTGGGTGCACACACGAGTGATGCTAAAGTACGCTAAGATGAATTGTGATGGTCTGTGGGGTTAATTTATAGTCTCAATTGGTAATCACCGGCCATTCATATGCCAGCCGGAGTGCTACACATACTTTCTTTAAGAACTCTTTTAAAGTTATTTTTGCGAAACAGTGAATTGAGGTCTTTATTATCATCAATATATATATATATATATATATATATAGGGTCGCGTTCAGGTGAAAACCAAGGTTCTGTGCGAACCGTGAGAACCAAAAAATGTGTTACCTTTTTACAGAAAATGTGCTACTTTCACGTAAAAACTGTGTTACTTTTATTTTTTAAAAAATTTTGTAGTTTTTCTGAAAAAACAGTAACTGTCTGGAAAAATAATACAAATCCAAAGTAACACGTTGTTCTGAAAAAAGTAACACCTTTTTGTATAAAAAGTAACACCTTTTTATGGTTTTCACGGTTCTCATATATGGATGGTTTTCACCTGAACTTCTCCCTATATATATATATATATATATATATATATTCCACTTATAATAATTATAATTAGAATTTGAAAATACATAGAAAATAAAATACTGCGGTTGAGTGAATTGAAGTGAATAGCTTAAAATAAAATTGAGCATGCTAGGTGAATTTGAAGTAATTACCACATAATTACAAGTCAAAATAAATCAAAAAAGAATGGTTGGTAATAGTTGTGGTATAAGTAGTGTTAATACTTCAAAGAGATTGATAGAATGATAGTCTTGACTTATTGGGAAACCTCACATGCTGTCATCACTTTTCCTACAAGAATGTCATGATTTTGTTCTCCACTTTTGGCTTTACTATTTTTGGAGAGAGCATAAGACTCAATCTGTCTAATATTGAAGTCAAAATGACAAATTTCTATTAATAATAGCTATAAATAGTTAAATACATTAGTATAAGTTCACTCAAAACTATATATTACCCAATTTAATGATTATAGAATTTTTAATTAAATGATTTTAAATCATGATCAAAGTATGCTTCAACTAATATATCATGAATCTTAATTATCATTTTAAATTATTGGCATGAGTTAGGTTTCGTATGACGGGGCGTACTAGAGTATAAAACATATGTTTTGATATCTCAACGATCAACTTAAATTATTGGTTGAGTTGATTTTTTATAAGATGTAACATTATATAATATTTTACTATTTAAAAAATCAAACACAAAGGATTTTAGCTAGATATGAGTTTCTTCATGTTTGAACGTTAGCCTCAGATTATATTATTAAACAATTTAATAATTTGGGACAAAATTATAGTATCGAAATATTCTAAAACTTATATAAGATTCTTGAGTGACTTAGAAATTCAAATCAAATAAAGAGTGCGAGTAATTACTAGTAATAAATTTTATTGAAATTCAATGGAATGGTCATGAGTTTTTTTTAGCTTTAACAATATTTTTTGTTTTGCTTGGTGAATTTAAGTTTTTAACTTTTTTACTTAATTAGTAAATAAAAAATTAAAATTTTTGTTAAATTTACGTTATTATATATTGCCCATCATAATAAATTTTTTACATAAAAACAAACATCGCGATCAATGACCTTTACGATCATTTTTCAAAAATCTGTTAACAATGAGTATATTTAATTCAACATAGTAGTTAACCTTTTGTGTACCACATGAAAAAGTTAAAAGATTGAAATTTGTATACGGATATAAAAAATGTTTGTCCTAACGTGAAAGAGTCGAAAACTTATGATTACACGTGGGATTTCTTTGTTTGTCATGGTGTTATATCGTATATGGTCCGTTATGTAGCTTTGATGATATCTTGCATTGTTAGCATAATGATATTCTCATTGATATTACGGTTATTAGCTAATTAAGTAATTGATACCGGCACCACCAACTAAAACAATAACTCCTTCTCAATGATGTTCTTTAAAATAAAATTGGAATTCTAATCAATAACTAATCAGCTACTCTCTTCAAACATCATCTCTTTGAGAGACATATATCAAGTCCAATTCATTAAAATTAATACTTATTTACCGTATTCTTAATGTCTACTTATATTATCTTTAATGCTTACTTATAATTTTTTAAATGTCAACTTACATTATTCTTAATGTCCACTTAAAGGCCAAACCACAATGGCCAAACTGGGGTTCAATCCCGGCCCACGGTCATTTGTAGTCTAATGTTACAACTTATTTTAATAGTTTGGCATTTATAAATTTTTTAATTGTATATTGTTAATGATGCTTTATATTTTGATAACCCTCTTAATTTTTATTTGCTGACTTTACATTTAAATTAATTACTTATAGAGTTTTGATATTTAGAGAAGTATTATTTGGTTCGATACTTACTTTGTTACTGATAGAATATAAATAAATATGTAATTATTTTATGTAAATACCCATAATCTAATAAGGTTCTATGTTTAATGTGTATAAATACATTAATTAGTATGTAATTAGCATGGAGTGTACCCAACCATAATTGAAAATGTAGTGTGATTCCATGTTGATTAGTGTATATATTTATAAAATAAATAAAGCATATGAGCAAGGGTTAAGTATATATACGTTAAATAATTACACATTAACTTATATTCTATCAATTAACTCCTATTATGATGTTAGAACAAAGTAAAATATGAGTTTCCGACATAATTTTATTTTTATTTTTATTTTTATGATCCATCGGTTAGTTTGTCTTCAATAATGATGTTTACATTTACATTAAATACATTAATATTATAAAAACAATCTAACAAAAATGGAATTGAGGATCGGCCCCTTATTAGTGATGACATAAAATGGTAGAAAACTACAATAATTTTTTTTAGATGATAAAAAGTGGTTATCTGATGTTTCAATTGGTAAAAAATTAAAGGTACTTTGTTAAAGTAAAAGGTTGGATTTTCCCATCCCTCCAAATAATTAACTTTTTCCATTGTTTACACATAATTTTGGGTTTCGTGAAGATTTGTATAAAAAAAATAAATCAATTGTAGCTTCTCTTATTACTCTCTTGATATTATACTTAAGTTTTAATATATATGATGGTCATAAAACAATATATTGTATATAGATCATCTCATAGATATATAACTAACAAACGAGTTTAGATATACATACGTAAAGTTAGGAGTTTAGATATAGGAGTCGAAAATATTCTTATAATCAATATGTGAAAAGGATTTTAAGTGAGCATGAAAATTTCTAGCCGCAATATTTGGGTATTTGAAAATTTTCATAATATTAAAACAAAACTAATAGGTATTGCTCCTTAATTAATTTTTTTTTTGCTATTATGTAACAAATAATAATAAACTTCTTTGTTAATTGGTCAAACCCCGGCCCACCTACTTATCATTAACCTATAAAATCAATCATTTTAACAAATTATAAATTTAATGTCACCTTAAATAAAATGCAAGTTATTAACTTATTTTGTTAAAAATACAATAAAAAATCTGACATTTTTATTATTAATATTATTTTTTATTTCATAATTTGTTATGCTACTTTTAAAAAAAGTTACTCCTTACCTAATAAGAAGTGTGACTATTAAAACAAATAAATAATATGAAGTAATAATTACTAACTAATTTTAAAAACAATCATGAAAATAATTCAAATTTTATTAAGAAAAAAAGAAAAGAAAATCCGATAGAGGCAAATAGGAGCTTTGATCACGCTTAGTATGGGTGGGGAGTGGGGAGTGGGGACACAAATAATTCAATAGCTTTGGGTCCCACATTCTTACACGCGAGAGGATGAATAGGCTCGTGCGAGACACTCATGGAATTTCATTCTGGGAGTATATTGCTATTCTAAGACATCATCATTTTTAAAAGAAAATAAAAATTCAAAGGAGAAAAAATTATGAGTGATAACTGATAGGAATGAAGGAGACAAAGCTATTTCATCTTTGCATTGGACCCCACTTCGTCTTCATGGCTTTTTGAGAAAGATTTTTTTTTTTATTATATATTCTTGCTTATATAAGTATCTAGTTTAATGCCCTTCCTATTATTTTATATATATATATATATATATATATATATATATATTAGCATGTGCAAAGTGGTCTACATCATATTACAGTGTCGTTCTTTACTATTTTCGGCCCTAGGCAAAATATTAAAAAAAAAGCTAGCCCTTGTATAAGTAAACTTTTGGTTTTTTTTTTCTCCAACTATGCATCATATACTTTCTTTATTTCATATAGTTAATGTCAACAAATGTAAAAATGTATGATCATATAACAATAATGTACTTATACATAAATTAAATAAGTATAAAATAAATATTTGAGACTACCTTATCATCAGAGATAGTCCCAAATTTTTATTTTATACTTATTTAATTAATTAACAGATTCGATCTAACATTTATCCGACCTTGTATAATCAAATTGACTTTCACCTGACTACTATAAAGGATTTAAAAGAATAAAAAAAACAATGTGGACTCATAATTTTATTTTAACCCGACTCAAACACTTTACTTAAAACAAGTTTAATGATCCAATAAATACCTCAGACTAAGAATTAATGAATCGCTATATATTATTTTATTAAAAAAATTGAGTTATTTTAGAGTTTTGAAATGGATAAATATTTAAAGAAAGTATGCAAGAGTAATAAATTTATTTCTTTTCTCCTTGAAATTTGATATTAGATAATATAAAAGAGAATAAATAAATAAAAAAATCCAAACCCAATATCTAATGATGGAACATTATTAAACGATATTTATCACAAGAAATTGAAACGATGTATTTATATATATAATTCTTAAGGATTGTTAATACAACGCATGCAAAATATGCGTATATTAATACAGCCTATAACTTTATTAATCATAGCCTCTAAAAGTTACTACTACTACATCGCACATGCTACACCTCAAGTCAACACATATACTCATACTTATAAATTATAAGCTAAATTATTTTAATCATTTTGATTTTTATTTACTGTAAACATATCATTAAATATTACATCAAAATATATATACTTATGATGAAAAATATCTTTATACTTATAGTAAAAATCGTTTAATATTAATAAAAATAAATACTTGTTATTTTGTTGTTGAATATTTGTCATTTACCCATCCTTAAGATTTTTGATCATATTCCGTATTTTGAATTTAACTAGTTGTATTATACATATAAAATAGTCGTTTATTTATATTAAAAAAAGTTTTATCAAAGTTTATAATTATATAATTAGATAAATCAATTAAATAATAGGTACTTTGTCGCCTTCTTCAACGAATTAGTAGTATAAAATACTTAAATAAGACCATACTCTACTTACTTAGTCATAAAGAATAAATTATGGAGTGTTAACGTGCAATTTAATTTGCAAATACAATGATTGTTTTTGTTTAAATTGCACAACAATGATAATAAAGGCTACTAATTTGTCATGATCATGTTCAGAGTAATTAGTCCTCTATCGCAGCTAAATAGTCCTATTTACTTTTGGTTAGAAGACTAAAAATTACATATAATAAATTAATTAATATAAGACCGATATTTATATTCGATAGTAGTAAAAATAAAAAAAATAAAGTATTGCGGTTATATTCAAAAATAAAATATAAGATAAATTTAATAGGGTGAATTAAAATAAAATATAAGCTGGATAAATTAAATGTGTCAAAATGAGTTAACTTTTTACTGAAGTCAAAACATGGAAGAAAATAAGAGTAATTTAATAATTTCAATTTAAATTGTTAGGAATTATTAGAAGTTGAATAAAATTAACTTTTAACCTAATTAGCTCAATAATTAGTACAACTTCAACTTTATCTAGGGTCATTATCTCAGGAATTCACCTGATAGGAGGAGTGGGGAACGGTGATGGGTAGACAAAAAGGGCGTATTCTTAATTTCAAATTTCTGGCGCCATCTATTATATCATGATTATCATTAAATAAATTATACTAATCATATATTTGTATACTTCCCTTTTTATAAATGGGTAGGTGGACTACTAACTAGGCGAGATATGATCTGACAATTTATTTTTAAAAAGACAATACTTATTTCAACTGAGATAAGACTTGATTCTTTATATTTTCATACTTCTACATCATGATTTTAGGATAATCAACCATGTAAATATGTAGCTTAAGGATGACATATATTTATATAGAGTATTTGGTAAACGATTGATAACCGATAATTGATAACTAGTAGCAAATTGAAATGACTTATTAAAGCATCTGATTTTATCAGCTGGTTTGATCAACTAATTTTGAACACACTGCAAGGAGCAACTTGTTCAAAATTAATTAATTCATATCAATTAGTTGTTTCAACCAGCTAAATAAAACTAAACACTAGCATTAGATGATTTAACCACCCAATGAGCTAACCATCTATTTTTGACAAAATAAGCTAAGAATTTCTGATAAACTATTTTACCAAACACCCCATAATTGTACTTTATTTGAGGGACTTTGAGTATGTTCTCTACAATTTTCTTTACTAAAAACGAATAATGATTTCTAAGTTGCTTTTTGGTTATCCTATTTTTTTTGTTCTCATAGTTTTCAAAAATATGTTTAAATAAGAAAAACATACATACATTAAGACAAATATAATAAGATTTTATATAATTATATTCTGAACAAAATGAGAAAAATAAACAAAGAGAATAACTAAATTGAATTAAACTAGTGTAATGCCCGTGTAATGCATGAGATTTTTTAAAACTTTTCATATATATATATATATATATATATATATATATATATATATTAATTTAACTATTTTAATAATTTTTTTAGCATAATTATTAATTATTTGACAATTAATAAACTATGGCCATATCTCATGATAAAAATGTTGTAATTTATTTGATTAATATTAAATCATTTCATTGAGTTCAAAAAAAATTAAATTATTTTTTTCTTGAATTAAACTTTTTCAGTACTTGTTGTTCCTTCTTAATATTTAATTATTTCATTTTTAAGTTGATTTGACTTAAGCTTTTATCTTTCACAAAAAATATAATTTATATTTTCCTATAACTAATGTTATTCATCGTAAATCTAACGTGACTCTAAGTAGAATTTATATTCTGTATAGATAGAAAATTTCTTTAGTATGGTAGCTAATATTAAGAATGATTTTTCTTAGGTTTGAATCACTACTAGACTATTAGGAGTAAAATTAAATTATCGTATAAAAAATTAGAATTTAAATAATCAAGGATTATATGGTTTTTTATGGGCAAGCAAATAAAAGTAAAATTTAAAAATAATATTCAATTTATTTCTTGAAAAAACTTAAACAACTACTAAATAATCAAGGATTAATATTGAGCTGACATGAGGCAAATTAGCAGAGCTTTTCAACTCTCATTGTAGAGGCAACATTATAATTTAGAATCTTGTTAGACTTGCGAAAATGAAGAATGAATATGAATAACTTAATTTGGAAAATGATAAAGTACCAAATGTACTCTTTTTTATCTTGTAAAATGTGTTTAATACGATTATAGTCCTTAATAATTAACCAGCTTGCTAAGAAAGTTTTAGAATTTTTTGAAATGAATTATATAAAGAGGCCACATGATAGCATTTAATTCATTTACAACTCTAATTCTCCAATTGCCATGTGGCAAGGTGGTTATTGAATTAGAGTATTATATGATATGATACGATATGATGATTGAATTGAATTATTAAAATAAAAATATACTCATAGACTTGTACTACTCTCTTTGTTTCATTTTATTTATCACAGTTACTATTTACTAATTGATAATCAGTTTTCATATTATAGTTACAAAAAGTTTCCTGAGCTTTAAAGATTCTTGGTTTCTCCAATGAATCTACAAAACATTGTCTAGAGAAAATTTGACAAAAATATGAGACACATTAGAAAAGGAAAGACTATTAATCAACAAAAATCCAACACAAACAGAACATGTTTAAGCACTTTATATATATAGAATAGAATTTATATATTCTTTGGGATTAGGGAGGGTAAGATGATCTAGATGTACATATCAGATAAGTTTGTAGAAGGGATTCCATTAATTCTTAAATTCTGTGGGATTATTCCCTAATGCATAGTTATAGACTAGAGTTGTGCAATGGGTTGGTGGGGTCATTAGGGGTCGGATTCGATACTTAAATATATGGGCTACAAATGGGTTGCGCCTTAAATAATGCATGAGTCGCTTTTTCGAGTTTCTATTTTGACTTATTCTTGATGATATATTTGAATGTTTGGGTTAAGATTATTCTAAATGTTTTGAAGTCTATATTTAGATCCTATATCAGGTTCAAAAAGAGCGAGATGTTGTTAATACATAGGAAAATAGGGTTGGTGAGTCCTAGAGTGTTCTATTGTATTAGTGTGATTGAGCTTCATTAAAAGTGAAAATTTTAAACTTGATAATGTCTGATAAACCATTATTAGACTTATCTTATTAATTTAATGTCAAATTAGTTGATGAAATATATTTCATTTGAAGGAGAGGTATCCAAGACACCATTTATTTTTGTGTGTGTTTAATTTGTTCATCAAAGCTTCATATTTTCTGATTGTTCTTGTCTATACTATGTTTTCTACTTTCTTCTACAACATCTCTTGCCATTGTTGGGTCCACAACCATTCCATATCAATATTAATCACCAATTATTTTTAGTTTGTATTTTCGTTCTTAATTATAAGTAAAATCTTATTAAAGTGAAATCTTGTTCAATTCGTCTCAATGTAGATTTTTAAATATTAATTGTTTATAATGTTAACCAAACACAAATAAAAATATTTTGGATTTTAGTAGTTCATTGTTAAATGTGCAAAATCAAATAGGAAATTTGATTGAAATGGGAAGCTAAGGATAATTGTCTATTTTTATATTATGGTACGTTTATATACTCATCATTTTAAAAGATTTTGTCTAATAACTATACTATTTATTTATATTAGACCGAAAATGACCTAAAGAATAGAAGTAAAAAGTATATAAATCAAAATCACAATAAAAACTCGAAACGAATAGAAAGAAAATTTATGTTGATGACCATTAAAAATAATTCATATTTCATTGATTTTTTCATTCTTTACTCTATTTTTTTTTTCTCAACCCTAATTTTGGCTAGTATTTTTATTAGCATGTACCTTTTCTCATGAAGACATAGGTGTTATTTATTTTTCCTTTTTTGAAGTGCTTTATGTAAATTTGGGTTAATTTTTAATTACTGTTTTTTAAGTATATGTATGGATTGTTCAATATTTTTTGTATTCAAATTCTGTTTTCAAGTGAGATGCTAGATCAATATTTATATTATATATATCTAATCTTATGAAACTAAGAATTTAACATTCGTGTTATTGATGAATACTCCATATAATTTTATAAATTTAAGAGCTAATAATTGAAATTTGAAAATGAAAAGAAAAAAAAAAGAGAAAACGAAAATACTAAAAGGAGAAGTAGGGGAATAATTGGTGGGAACTTGAAATGTTGCTTTCTTGGATCCTGTGTGAAACATTTGTCACAATAACAATTAACACATATACATATACATATACATATACATAGGTGTACCCATCAATTTGGTGGCCAAAGATAAAGGAAACTAAGGAATGATGAAAAGTAGAAGTGCCAAAGAAAAGGAAGCATGTTAATTGGTATGAAAACGAAAAAAATATAAAAAAAAATCTAATAAAATTATAGTGTGGAACAGAGATAAATCTTTAAATGCCTTTTAAAAATGGATACAAGTGAGTAACGAAAACCAAAAAGAAAATGGAATTAAAATTTATCTCTTCTAAAAATTACATTTTTTTAAAGTACTAATAATATAGTTTGGTTGAGACTTGAGTAAAATTAAATTCCCTTTTAAACCAAGATAAGAGAAAGATATTGGAGTATTATTAGAAAAAAACATAAATTTAATATGTAAAATTAAATCCTTTAGTATTTTTTTTATTTTTTTTTTTTTGCGAAATCATGTTTTGTTGATAAAAACATAGTTTTAATCAATTTTAAATCATCTAATAAATCATATATTAAGTTTTAATTCATAAATATAAGGTGAAATGATTAAAATTTAGAAATTATTCTAAACTTTTTAGAAAATCAATGTTGTTATTTTTTAACATTATTTTTTACAAAACTTATTAGATATTAGATTATTAATGTTAATTTTTTCAATAATTACATTGCAATTTAAGGTATATATTGTGAAGACCCTACTAATTAGTTCATCATGGATCGAAATTTTCAAGTAGTGTTATTTTAGATTAGGTTGGGTCATTTTAATTTGGTCGGAATACTAATGATTCACATGGTTAAAATTTTTGATTTTTTAAAATTATATATATAAATAATATATATTATTTTTATTAAATTATGAGTATTTTTCTACTGTATATAAGATATATTCACAAAATTTTTAAGAATTGGACAAGGAAAAAAAAATCTTAATACAAAAGTTATCTAGTCTGATTAAAAATATATGCAAACCGATTCAAGGAAAGGTCATGCAACCCAAAACAATTTTAACCAAATTTTAAAGAGTCAAATTGGGTCTAATCTTATTAATTATTATAGATGAATTGAAAAACATACATCAAAAAAATTGCACAAATTTTGAAATGATGTCGATTAAGCAAGCATAATATACATTTATTATTTTAAAGTGATCAATTATATTTTTAAAGTGATTAATTATATTTTTAAAGTGATTGTCTATATTTAAAAATAACCGCTATCTATAATTTTTAGAGTGATCACTTATAATTTTAAATTGATTACTTATAATCTTAAATGATCAATAAGAGAACTTAAATAATTATATGAGCTTGTTTTATGATGAAACAGTCTCATACAAGCCTTGCTGAAAAAATTAAAGGGATATTGCTGAAAAAATTAAATTGATATTGCTGAAAAAATTAAAGGGAAATTATACATGGTAGACACAGACTTTTATAAAAAGCCAGTGGTAGCAAATCTTTAGAAAAGTTCCACAAAATAGCATTGCATTTTTACGACAACTTAAATTTCAAAAGTACAATGCTATTTTGTGGAATTTTAAGAAAGAAGATTACTCTATTTTAATGAAAAAGGACAAGAGTAAAAACGAAATTTCACAACTTAACGTTTAATCTAACGTTCTTTAGGTATTAATGTTTTGGCAACTTAAATTTCAAAAGTACATTCTTTAAAGATTTGCTTCCATCGACGTTTTGCAAAAGTTCAAACCTATCCCTATTTTAAAGAAATAATGACTATTTTTTGTAGACGATAGAATATGGGGGAAGAGGATTTGAAAAGGGGCAACAAATATCAAATTAAGACTTTTTATTAGAAAGTAATATATACTCCAACTGACACAATTAAATTCTCGCATTTACTTTTTTTTTTAAGGCTTACATTTACCTTTTTTAAGTAGAAGATAATGCTTCAATTTTAGATTTTTTTTTCTACTTTTTATTTATTTTATATTTTTTAAAAATTTAAATTTTGTTCTTTTTCCCCTTTTCCTTTGTCAATCTATATCACTCTCTTCTCCAACCCCTAGTCCCACTCAAACCAAAAAATCATGATGAAACACCCTCTACAACCAGCACTCCAAACATTCATTTCTCCTCATAACAACACTATCACTATTTTCCATCATCATCATCATCATTTCCAAATCCTTTCTTCCCTTAAATTTACCTTCTTTCACATCTCTTCTTCTTCATCCAAATTCTTCTCCAAAACCCTAAAATCATGAAACTCCATTCTTCCAAAAAATCCTCTGTTTTCCTCTGTTTTTTCCTTTATTTTTCTCTATTATTTCTTCTACCTACAAGTAGTTCATCATCTCCATTACAAACTTCCCGAATTCCTCTTGAAATTTTCTCTCTTTTAACCCTAAAATCATCCCTAAACGACCCTAACAATTCCCTTCAATCATGGGATCCTACTTCACTTTTGTCAAACACTTCTCATGCTTGGTGTTCTTGGTCAGGAATCAAATGTGCCCTTAATTCTTCCCAAATTATCTCCCTTGATCTTTCATCCCGTAACCTTTCTGGAGAAATCCCATCTGATATCCGCCATTTATTATCCCTAAATTACCTTAATTTGAGCAGAAACTTATTTGAGGGCAATTTTCCCACCTCCATTTTTGAATTATCTGAGCTTAGAACTCTTGATATTAGTCATAATAACTATAATTCAACTTTTCCCCATGGAATTTCTAAGCTTAAGTTTCTTAGATACCTTAATGGTTATAGTAACAGCTTCATTGGTTCTTTACCCTTAGACCTTGCCGGAAACCAGTTTCTTGAGTACTTAAACCTTGGTGGAAGTTACTTTTCAGGCAATATTCCAGCAGAATATGGAACTTTCCCTAGGCTAAATTTCCTTGATTTAGCTGGAAATATGCTTAATGGTTCAATCCCATCAGAATTTGGGTCATTGATTGAACTTCAGCATGTTGAAATGGGGTATAATAATTTTAATGGGAATTTACCAATTGAATTGGGTATGTTATCCAATCTTCAGTACTTAGACATCTCAAATTGTAGCATGTCTGGGAATATACCCAAAGAAATTGGAAATTTAACAAGTTTAACTACATTGTTGTTGTTTAGCAACAATCTCTCTGGTATGATCCCTTCAAGTATTTCAAACTTGAAAGCATTACAAATACTTGATTTATCAGTTAATAGACTTTCTGGGTCGATTCCTGAAGGAGTTTCTGAGCTTAAAGAGTTAAGCTTTTTAAGTCTTTTAGGAAATGAGTTAATTGGGGAAATTCCTCAAGGTATTGGTGATCTTCCCCTGCTTGAATTTCTACTTCTTTGGGATAATTCCCTTAATGGGTCATTACCATCTAGGCTTGGAACCAATGGGAAGCTTCAGAAACTCGATGTTTCATCGAACCGATTGTCGGGTTTTTTGCCGGAGAATCTTTGCTCCGGCAACACCTTGGAGAAGCTCATATTGTTCAATAACAGGCTTACTGGTGAGTTACCAAATTCAGTTGTGAATTGTTCTTCATTAGTAAGGGTTAGAATTGAGGATAACTTGTTTAATGGAAGCATTCCTTTTGGTTTTGGTAAATTGCCTAATCTTGTTTTTATGGATCTTAGTAAAAATAACTTTACTGGGAAGATTCCTAATGATCTTGGGATTGCACCCAAATTGATGAAATTGAATGTTTCTGAGAATTTTTTTGCGGGTGGTTTGCCTGAAGGGATATGGGGTGCTCCTAGTTTGCAAATTTTTTCTGCTTCTTTTAGTGGGATTTCTGGGAAAATCCCTGATTTTAAAGGGTGTAAAAGTTTATACCAAATTGAGATGGAAGGTAATAGTCTAAGTGGTTCAATACCTTGGGATATAGGGCACTGTGAGAAGCTGATATCCTTAAATTTAAGGAAGAATCTATTAACAGGAATTATCCCTTGGGAAATTTCTACTTTACCTTCTATTAATATTGTTGATTTTTCTCATAATTTGTTAAGTGGTAGTATTCCTTCAAATTTTGATAAGTGTAGTACTTTGGAGACTTTTAATGTTTCATTTAATCTTTTGACTGGACCAATACCATCATCTGGGTCCATATTCCCCAATTTGCACCCATCATCATTTGTGGGTAATGAGGGATTATGTGGTGATTTGCTTGGGAAGCCTTGTGGCCCGGGTTCTCCGGTGGTCGGAGATCGAGATGTCGATGATAAAAAGCCCAAGAAGGCTGCGGGGGCTATTGTGTGGATCATGGCTGCTGCATTTGGGGTTGGATTATTTGTTCTGATCGCTGGTAGCCGGTGCTTCCATGCGAATTATAGCCGTAGATTTTCAGAAGGTAAAGAAGTTGGTCCTTGGAAATTGACTGCCTTTCAACGGTTGAACTTCACTGCGGATGATGTGTTGGACTGCTTAGCGATGAGTGATAAGATTATCGGAATGGGGGCTACCGGGACAGTTTATAGGGCGGAGATGCCAAGTGGCGAGATCATAGCCATTAAGAAGTTGTGGGGGAAGCAAAAGGAGACCTTAAGAAGGCGAAAAGGGGTGCTCGCGGAGGTGGATGTATTAGGCAATGTAAGGCATAGGAACATAGTAAGGTTGTTAGGGTGTTGTAATAACAAGGATAGCACATTGTTACTCTATGAGTACATGCCTAATGGGAGCTTAGACGATTTGTTACATGGCAAGAACAAAGGCGAAAATTTGGTCGCAGATTGGCTTACTAGGTACAAAATCGCCTTTGGAGTGGCTCAAGGCATTTGTTACCTACACCACGATTGTGATCCTGTCATTGTTCACCGCGATCTAAAGCCTAGTAACATTCTTTTGGATGCCGAAATGGAGGCAAGAGTGGCGGACTTTGGGGTGGCTAAACTCATTCAAAGCGACGAGTCTATGTCAGTCATTGCTGGATCATATGGCTACATAGCACCTGGTATAATTCTTCACCTTAATACTTCACACTTCATTCTTGTAAAACGTGGTACAAATTGCCTATACTAGTCATAAATCTGTCAAAATTTTGAATCATTCATGGATATTTTGAACTAATCACTTCTTTGAAAATGACTTCCACCAACATACATTCAACCTCAATAGTTTGATCATGCATGATTACATGTTCATACCATTAAAATCATCTGAATATGTAGAGGCGAAGTCAGAATTTTAGGTGAGGATGGCTAAAATTTTAGGTTAGAAATCAAAAATTCCCAAGAGTTAAAGGTATTTGAACGGTTCTATTCTATTAATTGAGAGGCCAACAAATATTATTTGTAAACGCGGCATATCCCATATATTATCTATACTACATTTATCTGATTTGTTTAGGATGGTTCATGGTCAATCTTCGCCCCTAATAGCTTCATCCTAGTAGAATTGTCTAAAAACTGACACGATTAGTCGAAATCAAGTATGACTCGACTCGATTTGAAATAGCCGACTTATAAAAATCAATTCAAATTGTCAACATATTTACATATATTCAAGAACTAAACTTAACTTGACCCAAGATATCATATCTGAAATCCTCCTAAACACCTGAATGTACACCTCTATGACCCTACTAATATGTAGTCTAAAATATTTTCTAAACATAATTGTTCTCAATATAATCATAGGTAGTGAATACTTAATGTTGTAGCTTTCTCTTTGAATTTGGTATTATTTTAAGAAAAAACATGATGTGAATTGAGAATCCAAAGTACTCCATTTGGAAGCATGCTTGTTTTGTTGAATATTAGTCCGAGATAGAAAGTTCAAAGAGCCAATACAAATGAACATTTGGAATTATAAAGACAGTCCCAATTGATGTTAATTCATCATAAAGATATATGAGTGCAAATTCCTTAGTGTCAGTCGACTGAGTAATTCAGTAAGATTGTCAGTACTATACTCAGTAACTTAAGGAAGGACTCACCCATCATTTTGTGCCCTACATTCCAAATTTGGTAGTAGTGTTTCTTTTTCTACTGTTACGCGTGATGCTGCTTTTTCTTTCTTTTTTCTTTGGAAATCATTTTTATTTGGACCCACTTCTCAATTTGTCAAACACTCTCTTCTCTAATTATTATTCTTCCTCATTTTTAAATCAAACTTTTGTTAATTATATTATGAAAATATTAACATATTGTCAAAATTATATATATTTATGGAATTGAAAAAAAAGTCATATCGATTTATTACACGTATATTTTAAGTTTAAAAATCTTTACAAAGAAAAAATTTAAATCTTTAATTGATTTAAATTCAATAGAATTAAATACAACTCGATAAAAAATAATTTTATTAAAAAGTTATTAAGATAAAAATCTTACCCACTATTTAAATTGGTATAGATGTGTAATACACTTTATTGACTCATCTTTTACTTCATTTCTCTAGTTAATTATCTTTATGTGATGGTTAAGGTTAAAAAAAAAGTTGTCTTCTTGTTTGTATTCACTTAACCAACTCACTTTATCCTAACTCAATAACCCCACGGCCCACTTCAATAATAACATTCTAGGTGAATTAAATTACCTTGAGTGAAAGCTACAACCTTTTCCATTTTCAACTTTATTTAATATATTTTTATTTATTTATTTATATTTTTATTATGAGTGTTTTTAAATTTGTACAAGGCGTCTGATTATAAATGACATTCTGCTATTAATAAGATTTAAATGTTGATTTGTGTAACCTTACATTACTTTTGCTCGAAGTTTGTTTAATTATGATTAGTCATCAAAATCTTTAAAAAATCATAAAATAATAGTTTTTATTTTTATGGATATTTTTAGTTGGCTTTAAATACGACAATGACATAGCGGGTGTCCCTTTTGGGCTCGCAATATGGGACTTTTCTGATAATATAATGAAATTATTTTTGTAGTGAGTTTTCTTAGTCATTTAATTTGTGTTCATACATACTTAATGAATACAGAGTATGCTTATACCTTACAAGTGGATGAAAAGAGCGACATCTACAGCTACGGTGTATTACTACTAGAGATACTGACCGGAAAAAGATCAGTAGACGCAGAATTCGGTGAAGGAAATAGCATAGTAGATTGGGTAAGAACCAAAATAAAAGCCAAAAATGGAGTTAATGACATCTTAGACAAAAATGCAGGTGCATCATGTGCATCAGTAAGAGAAGAAATGGTGTTAGTACTCAGAGTTGCTGTACTTTGTACAAGTAGAAATCCTGCAGACAGACCATCTATGAGAGATGTTATATCAATGTTGCAAGAAGCTAAGCCTAAGAGGAAATCTCCTACTTCTTTAGGAAGAGGTGAAAGTGGTGATCATGTTATAGAAATTGGTGGGTGTAATGATCATCAAAATGGTGGTGGAGATCTTTTAGGTGAAAAGAAGTAGGGAAATTAATCATATTATGTTCATAGTAGTACTAATTTTTATTTTTTTGGGTTTTTTTTTATTTTTTATTTTGTGATGGAAATTGTGGGGTTGGTATAGAATTAGTTTTTATGAAGTGATTTTTGATGGAAATTTGAAGCAATGATTTCATTTAGTGCATGCTAATTTATAAGAAAAGTATTGGTTGATATTGCCAACATGTGCAATTGTGGAGGTGTCAATAGTGATAATTATATTAGAGGGATAATAGAGTTTCTAATTATGAATTTCAGTCAAGGATTATTAAAAAATTGTAAAAATGTAGTATGTGAATTTAATGTTTACGTTAAAATATTTGTTTGTCTGGCTATATAACTTTTATATACTTTATGTTTCCTAATGTTATTCTGCTCCTCTCATTTGAAATTCTTTTGTAATGTCGATATAGAAATATTTGATCCATATCGCTTGAAATGTGTTTCTTATTTACAGCGATTGTTAAATTATATGCACTTGTTAGTATTTATATTGATTTATAAGAGATATTTTTCATTGGCGATCAATAAAAACAATTTCTTTACTAATGACATAGTTTGTGCTGTGTATATATTCACTAAGACCAACATAATGAGTAAAGAGGTTATTATGTTATTGAATGGAGTAATATTAAAGGGAATAGTGCACCAAATCTATTGCAACAAGAAAAATCAAAAGCAATCATGTAATTTGTTGAAAAAGGGTATTTTCTTTCGGTTTGAAAATCATCGAGCATAGGATGTAGTTTCTCCTCCCACTTTGAGATTGTAGTAGATATAATAACCCTTTAATATTATTGCTATATTCTCTTCATTTACGAATTACTAATAATATTATGATTTTTAATAAAAAATTTATTATTAAATATCTACTTTGTCTATACTTTTCTGATATCCTAAATTTTTATACTCATATCTTTATTAGATTACAATGGTCTTTTTAACACAAATATATCAAGAAAAAGTACTATAATTAAGAGGTAAATGTAAGGAAAATAACTTATGTCATATCAAATCGAAGAATTAGAGAGATGTTGACTAATACTCATATCTTTTCTTTTGAGTGGGTCTTGTTATGTACAAGCAAATTACAAATTTAATCTTGGTATCAGAGCCAACGATTTCCGATCAACTGGACGCGAAAAAATCTCGGTCTTCCATAAAAACTACTTGCGGGTTTGAAAAGAATGGTGTTATGTCAAATTAAAAAAAAAAGTCCACAAATAAGGAGTGTTTAAAAATAACACACATATTAACTCATGAATAATTAAAGAGTGATTTACTATCATAAATTTGATGAATCACTTCTATTAGCAATTAGTTCTAAGATAAACTATGAATAGTAATATTTCTATTAAATTTATGTGTAAAAACATTCTAGATTGCTAGATTGTGGTGTCAGTCTGTCACCACTCATCACCACCCTCTGAAAGATGTTGGATTGTGTACTTATTGATCAATTGCTTCTGGCTCATCTAATACTCTGCCAAATAGTAATTCCTTGGACAATTTACTACTGTTTAGATTGGATTTGGGAATGTTGTGTATTTAATTTTTATTTATGTATTTTCTTTTTATTTTTTTATAGCTTTTAATCATATTCATATAATTTAGTGGTTCAATTATTTTTTTGGTACTTGTGGACCTGTGATGCTATAGATAATTATTGCAATATCAAGCGGACAAAGAAAGTATAAGTCATCAGCAAGACATCAATACATAATCATAAGTTATCAGTAATACAATTTTTATAAAAAGGCCGATAAAATTTAAGATTTAAAATTTATTAGGTATATATAGCACTTGAATTGAAGTATTGTGTAATAACACGATATCATATTTAGTTTTGTAATAATCATTCTTCAAAATTTGGCCAATTAATTAGACCTACACAAAAACTTTGCCACACCATTTTGGAGGACAAGTATATATATATATATAATTATTGGAGTATATTAAGAAACATTCAACATTGAATAAGTTAGAGATATCTCCTTGTTTTTGAAGGATCTCATTAGGTGATGTTTACAATTCCTCTGCCCTTCATCTGCCTCCTTATTTGCTTGTATGAAATGTACTACTAAGCTTTTTTCATGTGCCTGTTCAACTCATAAATTAATATAGACCCGTCAATTTTATTCTGATTTAAAAACCTGACTGAAAATTAATTAGTCTCACTCGTTTTTTCAAAATTTGTTAATTTCTTAAGAGTCAATCAATTCAAGTTAGAAGTAGAACCAATTATATTTGGTCAATTCTTATAATTTAGGTTAAAATTTCACAATTATGACTTGAAGAGCTTCTTATAAAAATATAATTTTTAAATTATTGACTAATATTTATGCAATCTTTATTTTATTTTTAACTTTATTATAGCAATAAGCATAAAATATGAATAGTAATTTTTTTATAGGTATTTAAGCATACCTCTAGAGACATATTACTTGTAATTTCCTTCTCTAATCCTTGAAAACATTCCATGTTTTGTTTAACAATAAGCATAAGCTCCTTCAGCATCATACTTACTTTTTCAGCCTGCAATCATGTATTTGTAATAAAACCTCCAAAATAAAATCACAAATATCCAAACAAATTAAAATTTTGCAATGTAACAGAAAATTTTATCTCATTTTTTACCCATCAACAAACATAAAAAAACGGAGAGAGTAATAATTATTTAAATGAATATATTTTAACCTGAAAATGGAGTTCATCTATGGTTTCTTCAATGTTTTCCATAACTTCTAGAGCTAATTTCATGGATTCATATACAGATACTACTTCTGCCTGCATACAATAAGCCAAATTATAATTATTATTTTTTATAATCTAATTAAAGATTATATGAACCAGACTATTGGCACAAATTTTTAAATGAAACGACTTCATGGTAGACAAATTCTTGTGAGAGACGGTCTCTTTAAAAGATTATTTCTTATTGCGCCGACCCATTATATATTTTATAAAATATTGTAAATAGACATTAAAAATAATATAAGTAGACATTTAAGATATTGAAAGTAGGCATAAAAAATACGCTAAGTAAGCGTTAAGGATAATGTAAGTAGACATTAAAAATACAGTAAGTAGGAATTAATCTTTAATGGGTTAGGCTTAAAATACGTCTCTCAAAGAGGTGGTTTCTCAAGAAATTAGTTGTCTACGGTGAGATCATTTCTATTGAACTAATTCATATACATTTAGTATATTAAAATAATTACTTATAATTTTAAATTGATCTATTAAAGACATTGTGATCTAATTAACATTTTGATTATGTTACAAAGCTACAAATTATAAAGTACTTTTCTTAGGTCCAATACGAACGTTTTATTAGGTGCTATGTATTTGTAACTGAAACCGAGAATAATATGTTAAAAATGAAAATATAAAATAATATACTCCATCTTTTTATTCAAAGACAAACAATGATTTATTATTTGCACTGTTAAAATGTATTAATATTGTTAGAATCATATAAATATAGAAGGGAATTTATTTGAAGTTACCGTTGCACCATGAAGAAGTGGAAGTTTAGTGGAGTAAGCAGAGAGCTTCCTAGTGAGTCTACCAAGAGCTTCACAATTTTTCTTCTCCAATTTGTCCCAATCATTGAGAAGCTCAATTTGTGGGCATACAATTTGAAGAAACTTTACCTTTTGCTTTAACCTTACAACTTTCATCCTCTTTTCTGCATTTGCATATCTCATTTTGTACAATTTCAACCACAAACCAAATATTTTCTCCTGAAACAACAAATAATGTTGCTAATCAATATAATTTAGAGTAGAAGGTTTATTAATAAATAAATAAATAAATAAATAAAGCCAAATACTATGCATCATTAATTTTGTACTTCATATTATGTTTCAATGCTACTATTATACCATAAACAATTTTAAAAAAAAATATATGACTTAAATTAAAGCTAATTCATTTTTAAGTGATTACAAATAAAAAAAATAAGAGAAGGAATTTGAAACACTATCCTATCGTATCACTCAATTAGGGGAAGATTTAAGTCAAAATTTGCCTAAGCTATGAGACGCAAATTATTTGATTAAAAATTATATTAATTATTTGATTAAAACTCATATTAATATTATCTATGTAACATATAACACTGAAAATATCTGTCGAGATGATTTTGTAGTCTCTACACATACGTAAATAAATATCCGACTCACACTATATATAGATATATTTCTATATTCGCCCTTAATTAATAGTATGGACTCATGACTACATTATCACAAAAACCCTTTTCTTTTTCTTTTCTGTTTCTAAACAGTAAATTTTTTCTTTTTAAATTCCTTTTGTCTTTTCTATTGGGTTTTCTTTTTTCTTTTTTTTTTTTTGCCTTCTATACCACACACTTGGCTCTTGGGGCAAAGTAAATTGGGGTTACATTTTTAGTCTTCAAAAATAGGTTAACTACCAAAATTCACAAGAGCTTTCTTTACCTCTCTACAGTAGATAAGAAGTTATAATTGTGGTATATTTGGCCTAACTTTTGGAAATTAATTTTTGTTTCCTAAAAGTAATTTTATAGAAATTTTTTCTAGAGAAACACTTTTTAGAAACAGATGTGTTTGGCCTCATATTTTTAAAAAGAATTTTTGGAAAACAAAAATAATTTATGTGTTTGGCCTTTTATTTCCTATGTTTACTTAAAGTTAGAGTTGTTATATGATGAAAAAACATATAGCACACACTAAAAAATAATCGAGTTAAGTCACAAAGCATCGGTTTTAAGTGAAACACCCACAAACATATAGCATACACTAAAAAATAATCACTATAATGTTAGAAAAAAATTCAAACACACTAAAGTAGTTGAAAATAAAAGTAAATCCCAAATTTGACAATTTACTATATAGAAAAACATATTTAAATGTGTTAATAAATTTAAAGATAAAACATATGAAATTTTGATGTAATTTAATCGCATAATATTCAATAAGCGTAGAATTACTTGAAATAATTGGAATATTGGTTGTGATAATAAATGAATAATTATGCAATGAAGTAGAAAATTTTGAATTTTGGAGGAAGATATGGGGAAAGAAAAAAAAGAGTAATGAAAAAGATTTTCATAGTTAGTTGCAGAAAATATAGGAATTTTTTTTACCATAAAGTGAGAAAAGTATAGAGCTCTTTGCGAAGTTGGGAGAAGAAGTTATAATTTTTAGCTTCTCCTCTTGACCCTTGTAGAAGTTGTTTTTAGCTTTTTTCTAAATTGTTCCGACTTTTCAGAAACACAGTGTTTGGCCAAATTTTGACTTTTCTGTTGCAGAAGTTGTTGCAAAAGCTTGACCAAACACTACCTTAATTAGAAACCCTAGATATTTACTTTATTTTTTTCCTTGAGTCCAAAAACAAGTAAATAAACAAAAGCACAAGTAATGTAAATTGATACTAAATAATATTTAAGTCCTTTAATTTAAAGGGTTGTGTACGGTCAGACACCTTACATGTGCAGAAGACCAGAATCAAATTAAGAGGAAGAAGCCAACTAACCTCTGCTTTACTCTTAACCTTAGTCATAGCAGCCTCAGCTTTAGCATTGGCAAACCTCCACTGAATCAGCCTATTATGCATAATTTTGTATTGATGAAACTCTTCTTCTTGTATTGAGGATACCTTCTTCTGTTTATTAAAGTACTTCAACATTCCACTTACACCTTTCACCTTCGGAGACTCCGGTGCCAAGGGTGGGACCGGCAATGGGCGGCCGGGCGACAAGGCCCATGCCGAGGGAGACTTGGTCAATGCCCTTTCAATTCCCTTTGCTGATGCATTATGAGAACTTGACCTAAAAAGCTTAGTCACACTACTTAGGTTACTAGTGTTAGAATCTTCCTTGCTCTCAAAACCTAGTCTCCTTCTTGGGCTACCTAACACTTTAGATATTGGGATGCTATTATAGTTTCCCTCATCTTTGGTGGTGGTTCTAGACATAATTGTTGACCTTGATCGGTGAACTGATGGTCTAGGAGATGTGGTGGCCGACCTTGAAGATCGATTTATTGATTGTTGAGGGGAGGTCGTTGATGCAAGAACACGTATCTCAGGTAGAGAAACCGATGAAGACCGACTAGTAGAACGATGTGGAGATAATCCACGAGTATCAGACGAAGAAGCGGTTGATGCGCCACTACTGCTACGACTTAATCGCGGTGAGCGAGGGATACCGGCAGACTGAGGACGACGAGGTTTGGGATTGATGACAGGTGACTTAGTTTCCATTTTGGGATGTGTTTGAAGACAAATGAGATATATTGGTATTAGAATAAGGAAGGTATTCATGAGAATGAATGATATAGGACAATGAAGCAAGCATAGTGGCGAAAGTGTTGCATACAGAAGTTGAGTTGCATGCACGTTGAAGCATAAATCAAGTAAGACGGCTAAGTCCACAACCTAAAACTGTCAAGTGCATCTAGTGGTTAAGCTGTCAACACCCTGCAGGAAAAAATGACTACTTCCATCCAAAGACCACAAAAATCAGGAAATAGACATGTCAAAACAGTCGGATAAATGGGTTCTGAGTTGAGTCGTTTTTATTGGATCAACCTAATAATTTTTTATCATTAAAAGAAAAAAATTCCCAATAAAATATATACTACATAATACTTTTTAAAAAAACAATATAACTACAACAAATAAATACTCCTATAAACTCAAAATACAAAAATTAACCGAATATTGTGAATCTCAACCAAAAATGATTTGGTAGAAATGAAAAGTTAACAAAATTTTAAAAAGAGGTCAAGCAATCAATTTAAGATTTCAATCTGATACTTTTTAGTTACGGGCTAAAATTTCCCGGATCGAGTCAAAGTTTGAGAGGTGTATGGATAAGTTAGCAGCAAAGCATCCAGAAAATTGGTTGACAACCGCATTAAGACAAACTTTTTAACGAAAAATGACGTTAAGCAACCAATGATCTCACTTGATTACAGGCAGCGCAGAACCAGTTCTGAAGCGCGCCTGGTTTTAAGGATATAAGATGATAGAAAATCACAGGTTACTTCAATAGCTAAAGAACAATATGAAGTTAGGGTTTGCACAAGGGGCTAAACATAATTGACAAAATCTAGTTCAAAGCTTGCAAGAAGCGGAAAATACAAACGTAAGTAGAGGTTATGCCCAGCATCGGAGTTTTTACTACCAAGTAGTCTACCATGAACCCTGAGCACCAGCAGAAGGATTCTTAAATGCGGAGAATTCCCAGTAAGTCTTCAGCGAGTAGGGTGGGGAGATTGTCACACCATCTTCAGTGATTTTTGCAATCTGATATTCAGAAATTAGAAATTATCTTAGTAGAGATTTTCAAGGAAATTACCCAAGTTACCAGAAGTAATTTATTAGTTATTCAAAAATAGTAAAGTATTCTGTAGATTGCTAAAAAACCACAATTATTTAAATAAAATATGTAAACAAACCTGAAGCTTGTTGATAGCAGAACGATCACGATATATGAGGACACGCATGCACTTCTCCAGTAGCCTAACACCATCTTCAAAACTCAAGTCTTCCTTCCATTCGTCTCGGAGAATTGGAATAGCAAGATGATTTCCAAATCCTGTAGCAACATGGTTATCTTGATAGTGCACACCAATCATGTTAACCTACAGAATATAGATCATCATCAGTCTTCTAAGAAGTTAATTGAAATAAACCAACAATTAACAGGGAGACATTCCAACAGCGAAAAAACGTAATCCATAGATGGAAAGACATACAGTTCCAAGGTACTTTTGCCCATTTTTAACACCTCCAAGGACAACAGAGTTCCACAGTGGATTGAACTTGTTACGTCTATTATACATTACACGAGTCAGATAGCTGTGCACCTCCTTAGGACCAAGGGAATTTCCATCATCCCACATGTTATCATAGAGACTGAAATATCAAGGAAAAACAAAAGAGATCACTAATAAGAAAACATGGAGGAAAAAAGAGAGAAAAGTATCAACCAAGAAAGAAAGGTCTAAGATCACAGAAAAAGACCCTTTCACGAATCTTCTCGCATTACCTTCCATGCCTTTAGCATTTCTTATTTTATAATTGTTGGATCCAAGTGTCAAACCAAAAAAAATACCAAATAACAATCACTTACATGAGATCATCTAGGGTTCGCAACAGCTCCTGGAAGTCGCTAACCTCTCCACTAGCGCCAAGAAGAGAGTGCTTCCCAATAGCCTTCAATCTCTCCACACTTTTGTAACGCAGAGTGGATCCGTAGGAACCTGCCATACAAGCAAATACTTGATTACTCAACAGCTGATGAATGAGCTACTTATACACATAATAAGACAAACTCCACTTTGTACACCTTCCAAAATCAAGAAAATTTACAGCCAACACGTTCTTTGCTATCTATCAGTGAACAGTTTATCAAATTCACAGTTCACATTTTCCTATCGTTTAACATTCATATTCCAGAATTGACCAAGTTAAACTCACTGCTTTCTAATTGACTCTTTATAGCAAACATTATCATCAATTTTACATAAACAAAAAGCGCACATGGATAGTAATCTCCAAATTCTAATACATGACACAAGATTCTAACCACCCAGACTATCCTAATTCCTAATAGATGGTCTGATAATTAGAGTCTTATGTAGATGTAAGCAAATGTATAATGGGTATATGTAAGCAAATGTATAATGGGTAGCATCACCTTTCCGCAAGAAAATAGAACACAACACAAAGATTTTACCAATAGTTATCCTCCTCCATAACAAAATATATAAACAGAAAAATGTTCCCAGGACAACCCATGAAGCTTACTGTTACATCCCTTTCCAAGATCCATTTATAAACATAAAAATTGATCTATGAACTTCACATTAACCTCAACCACAACCCAGCCCCACAAGCAATACTTATGCAGAAATTTCCACTAAATTAATCACCAAACCGATAATTGAAAATTGCAAAAAAAAAAAAAAAATGAAAAATCAAACCTCCCATATCAGCAGCGATGAGAATTCCATCCTTATACTTGATTCCAATAACAGATGTTCCAGTCACATAAGGATACCTAGAGCAATCACAAATCATAAATCACTTCATCAAAGCCCTCAAGTTAAACTCTTAAAGATAAACTTATTTTGTTTTGGGTCCTTAAAAACTTAAACTTCAGTTGAACTTATTGCCCTCTACCCTGATCGAGGAGCAACTAACTTGTATTATTTCTTTTAAAAGTATTAAGACAATGTGCTTCAAATTACAACCTAAAAATAAAAATTTTTTTGTTAAAGGACACTTAAGATTAAACTTCACGTTCAATCCACTCATTTAGCCAAAAAAATTGTAACCCTTTTACTGTAATCAATCAAAAAAACTATTTCGGATCCTTAAGAAGCTGTTAACCTCTGGCCTATACCATGATCAATCAGTGAAACAATTAACTTAGCTTATTTCTTACAAAAGTACTAAGACAATGTGTTTCAATTACAACCTATAAACTGAAACTTTTTTATTAAAAAACACTGAAAATCTAAACTTTGGCTCAATCCAGTTATTTAACCAAAAAAATTACCCATTTATTCTAACTAATTAAAAGAACTTGATTTCGGTCCTTCATAATCTGAATTTCAGTACAATCAACAATTATCCTAAAAAGATTGGTAAGCTCTACCCAGATCAAACAACGGAACAAGTGAATTAGAATATTTCTTTCATAAGTAC
Source organism: Amaranthus tricolor (assembly GCF_026212465.1). NCBI lineage: Eukaryota > Viridiplantae > Streptophyta > Magnoliopsida > Caryophyllales > Amaranthaceae > Amaranthus > Amaranthus tricolor. Next base: position 332,997 of record NC_080048.1, on the reverse strand, counting down.
TACAAATATGTGCTTCAATTACAACCTAAAAATTGAAACTAATCAAAAATTTAGTTCAATCCACTTATTTTAGCCAAAAAAAAGTTACCCATTACTCTAATTAATCAAAAGAACAGCTATTTTTGGGGGGAATAGATAGAGATTGAATGAAATGAACCCTAAACAGGAAATAAAATGAGCAGAGAGAAAAATGATTACTGAGTTCGCTGAATATCGTCGACGAGTAAGCTGCTCTTGACATCCATGAATTTAAGCTGGAAAATTGCAATCTTTTTTAGGTTTTACGATTTACGATCTAATTTATCTTTTACTGGGGTTTCTTGTGGAATCGTTTTCCTCAATTTATTTATAAGTATATCAATCAGGCACTTTCAGGAAGTGAATTCACCAGATTCTTTTGTTCTCTCCTATGCCCTTTCTTTTCCAACAAGTAGCCCATGAACGGGCCGGGTCAACAATCGGGCCAGTTTGGGTGAAGACAGCCCACTAATCTACAGTTAGTTTATGAGAGACGTATCTAAGCCTAATTCATTAAGATTAATGTATTTTTAATGTCTTACATTATTACTAATGCTTACTTACCATATTCTTAATGCCTATTTACGTTTCTTAATGTCTACTTGTAATATTTTAAAAAATATATAATGCGCTGACCCAATTAATGATAGTCTCTCAAAGAGATTGTCTCTCATAAAAAAGTGACTAATCTACTACTTATACCTTTTCAAATTACCTGCAACGTTAGAAATATTTATTATTTACTCATAATTCAATAAATTTTTAACTTATGAGTTAAAATTTAGTTAAATGTAATTGTATTTGATTTGTGTCAGTGTAAAGGTTTTTAATATCAAATTTTTATAATTTAATTATACATAATTAGAGATATGAAAAATTAAATTAATATATTGGATTGAGAGAAAGTAAAAGTAGTTTCACAAATTCTTATATAAGACGGTTTCCCCGTGAAACTTACTTGATACTCGAGTGAAATAGCTCAATAATAAAAAATTTTAACTTATACGTTTCTTGTTTGAGGTCGTCTCACCTTGAGACGGTCTCATATGAGACGAGCTGAATTAGTTTTGGAATGGAGGTAGTAGTTTGAATTTATGAACATCGGTCAATCTCCCATTGGTTAAAGCCACGATTCAGTGGGCCCTCACACAGTTCAACTATAAAAATAAAAAAAATAAAAAAATAAAAAAATAAAAACGAAGACAAAAACAAAACTCTCAACTCACAACAGTTCCATCTCCATTAACACTTTCAATTTCATCATATAACTATATAAGGTAATTTCTACATCATCCCTTTTAATTATAATTATTGGGGATCGATCTACATCAACTTCATTATAAAAGGTACTTTCTTTTCTATTTTTTCTGGGTTTTTTGAAATTATTTTCAATACTTTTTTCTTGGGATTCATATATAGAATTGTATGTATGATTTGTTGTTATTACGTGTTTGATTCCATTCAACTGGTGTTTTGTCAAGGAAATCTAGTGTATTATTTGAAAATTTGTATAATATGTTTATTTTTTATCCGGAAAATAGTTGGGTTTCATGGTTCTTTCTCTTAAAGGAAATCTAGTTAATTACAGGAAGTCTAGTTTATTGTTTTAAAGGGGCGGATCCAGTGTAGGGTCAACAATTTGTTTATGTGTATTGATGCAAATCATTGTCTATGAACAACTTATTTTGTTGGCGTTTGTAATTGAGAGCTATATTTTATGATAATTTCAATAAGAGTAATAGTGTGGGATTAGGAAATTGTTTTGAGAAATAAAAAGATTTGGTGATTTATCTTTGAATAGATTTAAGTGTTAAATTGGTTTCCTTTTGGTTTGTGAAGTTTTTTTTCTTAAAACTAAGATTAGTAGCTCTTTTGTGTTTTAGAATTGTGAGATGAGGTATTGAGATAGAAGGATTTGTAGGGAAGAGGGTTGAAGGGAAAGACTTTGTTTTTGTATTTTGATTAATATTGGGTTGAGCAAGAGTTATGGAAGGGGAGCAATTTGAAGGGATATGCTTGTTTTCGTTTATTTTGTTAGTGATTGGGTTGAGCAAGAATTATGGAAGGGGAGCAATTTGAAGGGATATGCATTATGAATAATTGGACATATGGAAGGATAATGGGGATAATGAAATTTGTCTTAACAATTTGCAAAGGTATCATCTTTTGGAGTCTCAAGTGGAACAACCAATAATCATAGTTTGAGTAGACATGTCAATTTTTGTTCCTGCAACTAGTAAAGAAGAGGACTTGGTCAATTTGACTTATTCTGGAAACTCTCTATATTAAAATATCCAAAAATGGGAGATGAAATAGAAGTGATGAAGATGGTGTGTGAAGTGGGCTTTTATAGAATCGTTAATTTCACTACACTAGAAACCCTACTTGAATTTGACAATGATATGGGTAGTTGGTGAATAAAGATTTGAGAATGAAATATCAAGTCCAGCTAGCCAAATGAATGCTCTATGCATTTTATCAGTTGTCTATGTTTTTTTCCTTTTCCTAACCAATAGTAATCCAAATTCCAAACAATAGAATATATACCCTTATTTTTCCCTTTACATCTTGGTCATTATGTCCAAAACACCAAAACACACTATTAGTGTTCTATTCCTACCTTTACTGATTTTTCATAGTGTATAATTCTTTGTGGACGTTTCTAGAATTTCTTTTTGAAACTTACTTTTAAGAGGAATTCTAAAATGTGAATTTAGCAAGCCAATAACCTTTTACCTTGAATGTGCTTTAGGATTTATCCATTGCTTTAAGTTTGTTTACTCCATCTAGCTTCACATTAAAATCACCCAATGTCACATGATTTGCTAATCGCCTCGCGAATCGAAAAGGCAAATTATGATCAGTTTTAGGCTATTTTTGAACCATTTTGAGCGAATCGTGAATTCAAAAGGCGAACTATCTAGTGAATTTTGTTTCACTCAGATGACCTTCCATATTCTTATGAGATAAAGAAACATCTACCTATGCACAAAATATGCAAATATTAAATTACTGTAAAACCTATATATTACTTGTACACCATCTGAATAACTTCTAATTAATTAGCATAGTGTTTGTTATCATCATTGATGTTCATTGTATGTAAATAATAATTTGGTCAGCAATTCATTTCTTGAATGTTTTTCTCCATTCTACATTTGACATTGTTTATACTGAATGCAGATGAGATTCGCTTGGACGATGTCAGTTGCTATCATGTTACTGACTCTATCTAGCCTACAATTAGCATCTAGTCTACGGTTTGTTATTGATAGAGAGGAATGTTTCTCCCACAATGTTCAGTATGAATGGGATACAGTCCATGTTTCTTTCGTTGTGATCAAATCTGATTCCCCTTGGCGTACAGATGACGGTGTTGATCTAGTGGTGAGTGGAAGTCGCTTCTCTTTATTGTTTATTTCGGTTATAGAGATAGCATCCTCTAGAGGTTACAAAATTGTGTTCTTTTTTATGCAATTTGTTCCTTTTGACATTGTTTTATTTTTTCTCCTAAGTCCTATAGGATTGGTGAAGAAGTATAAGAGTTCTGCCGTAAACACTTTTTCTTATTTAGAGCACATTTCTAAGTTATGAGCATTCTTTTACTCGAGTTTTTGTTAATGGTTTACCCGTATTGCTCTCATTTGGCTTACGTAATTATCTATGATATGCTTAACTAGACGCTTATTTAAGATCAACGGGGGAGAAAAAAGATAATGAAATGTAAATGTGATCGGAGACGGACATCACAAAGATGTGTTATGAAACTTATGAGTTGATACAATGTGAACTTGGGATATGAGGCATTTGTCATAATAAGTTCAGAAAAAAGGTGTTAGATATTGGAAAGGTGATTGATCACCATGTCGTTTGTGGCCCTGATTCACATTTATTGTAAAGCAACATATAGTAGATCTAATCTTGAAAAGTAGGTTCGAGAATCGAGTCATTTCTTTTGGTGGTGGGGATTGTCTCCATAACCTGTGAAATTTTACATTACCTAATAATGGTTTGGGGTTATAGTTAACATGGTAACTTTAGACCATTTTGTATTATTTCCCGTGAAGGGGTCTAATTGGGTCACTTTGTTTGGGGTTATAGTTAATATGGTAACTTTAGACCATTTTGTATTATTTCCCATGAAGGGGTCTAATTGGGTCGCTTTGTATTATGGAATTTTTATGTCGTTGTTGAAGCTAATAGCGGTAGTTGGTTGGAGGATGAACACGTTGATATGAAAATGAAATTATTTATATTTCTTGGAATTATATGATCATGTGTTGAGTAGGTTTTTTTAAGCTATAATTTCACTAAAATGTCTTGTTAAATTGAGCTGGAAGCCTGGACTTATTGTCAATGCCAGGATATGATTAGAAGAACACGAGGTGCACCCATTTTATAAGCCAAGGAGATATCCCAAAACCATACGACAATGGGAGAAATGGCTCCAATGACTTGTAAAATGTGCACACCATCTACAATTCAAGGATGTGGGACAAATCATTCCAACACCCCCTCACATGCGATTCATTTTAACACCCTCCTCATATGCATCAAGTTCGCATGAGGGAGTAATCAATTAGGGCAAAAACACCATTCTTTTTGGACCTACTATTAAGTTTTTAAATCAAAACTTCGGCCATGATACCATGTTATATTGAGTTGGACTTATCGTCAATGCCAGCATATAATTGGGAAAACACGAGGTGCACATACTTCATAAGCCAAGGAGATAACATTCCTAAACTAGACGACATTGGGAGGAAGGGCTCCAATGACTAATAAATAAGCAGCTTTCTATTGCCAGTTGTTCTTTTTCTTTGTCAAAGAACAATTCATGAATACGATACATTCTCCTAAATTGGAATGAAGTGTTGATCTGCAATATTTGTTGATGCTCTTTTTGTTTTTGCGGAAGTTTTAGTTGGACTATATTTGAGGTTTGACTGTGGGTTGGACATCTTGACTCCATTGCTTGTTTCTTTTACCCGTGGAGATTACGAACCCAGCAACTTGTTAGTTCTTTATCCTCTATGATTGCGTGATTTGGATCCCTCAAAAAGTATTGGGGATTGAATATCCGAAAAGGAAAGAGACAAGTGAAGGTCATGTATCTGAGAAATCATCTTGTTGACTTTTATTTACATGTAATGTGAAAGTGATAGTAATACGAATATATCATTAAACTTGGGGTAAAATAAGAATAGGTTTCATTCCCATAGCAAGATCAAAAACAAATATTATGATTGAATGTTCTGTTTGATGGATGTACTCGAAATTCCAATCTTCCTCAATAAAGAGCTTTTGAAGGGGCTTTATATGTACTTGTATGACACTAGGGACATAAATCATCTATTCCGAGAGAGCCATTGATAATGAAGCAATTTTGGAATAAATGCTTCTTTTTTCGAAGCTAGTTTGAGACTTTGAGTGATTCTCCACATTGTTTCGGACTTTAGGTAGTTTGATCTTTGTAATTAATCCTAGTTGGTGAGAAAATTTCTCTTTGATCCTAATATGAGTAATATTACTGTATTAAGAAACTGTTGGATAATCCTTTTATCTTTGGAGGGTTTTCTACGTAGCTTTTTGGTATTATATCTTAAATTATTTTGTTTAATTTTCTTAGCCCATCTAACATACAGATAAGGAATAGAATATTTTCAATATTTAAGACATTGCCCGTGCTTATTGGCACACTGTAATTGAAATCTTCTGAAATCATCAGGTGAAAGGACCGGAAGGCGATCAAATCCATGACAGTCGTGATCAGATCACCGAGAAATTTGATTTTGTTGCTCATAAAAAAGGACCTTATAAATTCTGCTTCACTAACAAGTCACCTTATCATGAAACTATCGATTTTGATGTCTTGGTCGGACATTTTACTTACTATGATCAGCATGCAAAGGATGGTAAGACTCTGGTTTTTAAATTTTCCTTGTTGGCTTCATACGAGCTTATTGATTTAGGCTGAGATATTATTCTGTCGATTCTGTTCATGTTTACAGAGCATGTGAAACCCTTGATAGAACAAATAGAGAAGCTCGGTGAGTCTCTTTACAACATCCAGTTTGAACAGCACTGGCTAGAGGCACAGACTGATCGTCAAGCATTAGGTACTTCATATTTTTCCTTCAATGATGAGTTTCCATTTATTTTAGATGTCTTCTTGAAGTTCAGAATGATTTTGGATTGTGCCGTTAATTACGTAGAAGCAGCAGTTGTTTGAAAGTTCTTTTTCCTGTATAAATCATGAAATTTTCCCCCGTTTCGTTTTAGTTGTGTTTTTAGTAGATACCACCTCTCTTGTACTACTGACTGATAAAAATGCGAGATTGTACTCAAAGAAATCATTGGAGATACTGGCTGGGGTGGTTGTTTTATGTCATTGATGTTGTAATAATGGACATTCACCGACTAGCTAATTTGATGCCACTCTTTCTGTTCTTGTCCGCTCCAGAAACACAGACGCCTTTGCAATTTAGAGCTGATCTAGTATGGCCTAATAGAACCCGAATTTGGTACCCAGGGCACGTCAAATGTGACCTTTAGCCAAGGCCCATAATCCACTCCAATCTCAGAACTCAAAAAGCATTCTGACCCTGAAGGTTTTTAGATGAAATTCGCATTCGTTATGGCATGTCATTCTACCAGTACAAGAATATATTGGCACTTGGTTCATAAACGTATCGTGTTTTGGAACCGCAAGTAGCCCAAGGGAAACCTGTTTAAGCCCTTTCACTGGTATTTTCATGTTGGCACTTCCCCCTTCCCCCCTCCCCCGCTATATTCACTTTGGTCAAATTTACTCATTAGAAGAATGAATGATGTATTGTTAGTTGATATAGAATTCATTGTATTAATCGTAATGCATCTTTCATATCTCATTACAGTTAATGAAGCGATGAGCAGGAGAGCAGTCCATAAAGCGATTTTGGAATCCTTTGCACTCGTTGGCGTAAGCGTGTTGCAAATATATCTTTTGCGGCGCTTGTTTGAGAGGAAGCTAGGGACTTCAAGGGTCTAGAACTTGAAAGATTCAGCAAAGTTATTATATCGACTTACGATGCTTTCAGGAATTAGCTCAACTTAGCCTTACTTAAAACCTTTTTGTCGTGTTTTCTCAAGTATGGAAGTGAAATAAAGCATGTACAATAGGGATCACATTGAGTATTATTTTTTATAGAATAATAGTCTTTCCAATCCATATTTGCCATATCTTTCACTTGGTACTTCCCTCTTTTGACACATTCTCATAAGCAATAATTGGTGAATTGTGTCTCATAGAATATATACTTATAGCTCATATTTGGAACTTATGGGGCAAACTTATTGAGACGAAGTATAACTTAGATCTAGAGGACAACTTAGGTCGTAAAGTTCTAAGTTTACAACTTCATCTTTGTTCATGAACTCTCCTTCGAGGAGCAAAGGGAGGACTAGAGGAAATTAGATTAAAAATCACATACCAAAATAGCATCATTCATTACTAAGGATACTTGGCATTCGAGTATAAGAAAGATAACTTGATAGGTGAATTCGGAAGAGTTGTATTGCATACTTGTATCAATTCAAAATCACAAGAGTTGTATCGTATACTTGTATTAATCGATACATCAATGTAGTACTCAAGTTTTACACAACTAACAACAAAATACGATGAACAAAGTATGTATACAACAATATATGCAAAACCATACTGACTTTCTCCACATCCAATATTACAATCAAAGTTTTCAAGAGTTTACTTCTTGAATCATTCAGAAAAAAGTAACATATCCGTGTTATGAACACCAAATTGATACGCCTACACATAATAGGTTAGGAACCACCAAACCCAATTTCTTCGGAACGAAAAAAGAATGAACAAGATAGCGGGAAAAAGCAATAGAAGACACCTAACAATGGAGATATTAAACCCAATACCTAATATGTACACTAAACAATTCCAAACTAGACCACCCTTGTAAATTGAAATCTTTAATAAGATGCAGAGACAGACACCCTTTACACCGAGCTGTGGAATCATCTCCAGACAGTTTCGTTGGCATCAGTGAAAATTGAGTTGTGATGTTCTATGAGGCAACGGATGACCTCTACCGCAGCATAGTCGATGGGCAAGCCATCATCCAAGGGAATAGGGGATGAAGCATCTTCATCGTCACTCTCCTCTAGAAACACAGTATAAATGTCAATAGTTCACTAAATAGTATCAATTATAATCCAAGTTCCAACTAATTCTACTTTTGAGGAACCATATAAAAAAAGAACCGAAAATATGAACAAAAATGTAAAAGCAATAGTCATTTCCATTTACCACAACTAGGCAGGGCCTTTGCAATGCCGTAAAACTTTAATCCGTCTTCATTGTCATTAATTACTGATAGTAAGCTAATAGACTAGAGTGACAGGAATAATTTAAAAAGGCAAGTGTTATGCATTTCATTTGCTACCCAGTTCTAGGTCTACTGAACACGACAAAAATATTTTTAAAGGAAGCATGACAAGTTGATTGAACACAAAGACGTACTTTTCAAACCCTAATGATATTCCAAGTTGATAACTGAAGAAAAATGCACAAGGGTTTTATATGCAACAGATTACTCACCAAGCATGTCCCATGATCCATAAGTCGGGGGTTTAGTAACCAAATTACTTTTCGACCCGGTGAGAGCTTTAGACTCACGATGCCAGAACTGCCTGTACAATTCAGGCCTTCGTTCCTTTTGCCAAATAAGAAGAGGTGCCATTTCTTCTGAAAGACTCTGGGGACCCATCTGTACAAAACCGAAAGTTGATATATATCAACCATCACGAAACTAGAAATAGTAAATTCAGAAAGAAATGACCAGGACACTAATATAAAGATCCAGCATTTTAAGTTCATTATCCACTGGAGGAATAAGTCAAGCAGAGAAATTAGCATTGATATTTTGTAAAAGATGAGGGAGTAGATGGTACAAGAGAATCACTCATTCAATCCAGAAAACACAATTCCAAAGAACAGGGATAGACAGTGTGAATTGAATCATCTTTTATTTCACAAAATACAATTTAATGAATAGAACAAATATTAAGAATTTCTTTAAAAACAAGGGACCCATGTATCAATCAAGGTCGGAGAAATGAATGAGAAATAATAAAGTTCTTATTCACATACCTTGTTGAGAATTGACTTCTGACTAACACGAAGCAGGAGGGCAGTAACAAACTCAAGTGTCATGTAATTCACAGTAGGAAGCTTCTTTAGCACATTTCTAATAACACGGATACTTGAACGAGCACTTCTGATCTCATCATAAAGCTCAAATGTGGTTACTGGCTCGGGGAGACTTGCAAGGTAGCATTTAATTAGAGCCGCAATGTCAAGTGGATTTGTGTTTTCTGGTGGCATTGCATTAGGATCTGTAATTTAAACATGCAAACAATCAAGTCCCAAAGCGATTAAATTATATGGCTCAAATAAATAGAAAGATGTTATACCTTGGTTATACAATGAAACCAGTTGCTGAATAGCTTTCTTGTCTCCTTCCAATCTGAACAAAAAATGAGAGCCAAGCCCTGCAATACAAAGGAAGGCACAATAAACCCTCTTATATGGTCTGGGCACTGCAGACCTAACAAAATAAAAGGACAGGATAAACAATTTATGTTGCTATTTTTTTCTGGATTGACCTGATGCTACAAGATGATCAGCGCATCTGACTAAAATTTGCGGAATAGGCCTGCTTGATTGCTGCTGCTGGACAGTAAACTCTAGTGCAACTCCAAACACTGAAAACATTATCAATAAAATTAATGAGGTCAAAAGGCGCATTTAAGGGTATATCAATGATAAAGTCAAAAGCTAAAACAAAATTGACGAAAATTTCAGAAATACTCTTCAATTAAGACGACTTTTTGAAGAATTATCAAACAGAAAATAATCAAGAACCTCATGCTTTCATCTGGATTAGTCAACAAAAAAGATCAAACAAATCCCTCAATATTGTAAACGAGAGACTCAAAATCACCCCACTATCACTAAGTGGCTTCCGGCTGTCCCCTAGGCAGAGTAAAGGGTGGGACACTAAGCTATTTCATGTCATTATCAATAGCGTTACCCTTTGTAATAACAAAGAGACAATCTCAAGTTGACCCTTGATAGTAACATAGATAAAAGAATACACTCAACTATTTTGAGTCTTTATCAATAAAAAAAACATAACATTAAGTCACTATGAAAACTGCTTTTATGAAGTTGAAGCTAATATATGAACTATGAAGCTTGCGCAAACAAGTCCCAAGAGCCCTAATGTAGTTCAGGCTAATGTTAGAGTTCTTGATTTATCTGTCAAGGAAATCTAATGTAAAAAAATACACATGAAACTGTTGAAATCACTGATAGCGATGAGGACAAAAACATACCATCACTGCTTGCAACACCCTGCAATAAAAGGGAGATTTGAAGGTAAGAACTACAAAATCTCAGTTACCAAGCCCATTTAAGTAAAAAAATTAACAAGAAATCCATACCTTCTGCCATCTTTCAATATCTAATATTATGGATTTACTTCTTTGTGCAGTTTTCTTGGCCGCCTGAAGTAATTGTCACCAAAAATCATCAATTAAGTTAAAATGACAAGTTTACCTTAATACATTGTAATTCCAGACACATAAGGGTTCCAGAACTCTTTCCAGATACTTAAACTATAAAACAAAACGTTGTTCAAAAGATAAGATGAAAAAAATTTCCATGACAAGATAAAATGTATAGACATCATACCTACATGAATTTAAATTAAAAAAAAAAACAAATTATGTGATGAGAAAAAGCAAGAATTGATTAATACTAAGAAAATGTTTCACATAATGATACCTCTTCAACTTTTGTCTTTCCAACGACAACTTTATCTTTGGTCTCTGAGAATCCCTTCCTTAAGAAAAAGCTTGTTGAAGCAGCAGCCGAAAGAAACCGCTCTTGCACTGCATGCTTGGTAGAGGGTTGCTGGAAAAGTGACCATTTACTCTTAAAAACGGATCCAACTCTGTCAGCCACGTCAATCACATTTTCTTTTGCATCCTTGGCAAAAGACCCAGCATGATTCCCAGCTTCCTTAAGCTTCACTCCTGAATTATAGAATTGGTTGCAATTAAAAAGTTAGCTTAGCAAGTACTCCTTTGCAATGAAAAGCTTTCATATTGAAGATGTAAATGTAGCAAATTCAATTTTAGATGTTAAAAACATAAAAAGAGCTTTTCAACCTGAAGCTGAAATGAATTCACTAGCCTTGTCCTGCCACTGGGGAGATATCACAGAGGGCATTGAGTATCAATCCAAATGTCACACCTACACACGCGCTCTATACTTCTACTAGCTTGTGGCTGTCATGAAACAGATAATATCATCACATATTAAAAGATTCCAAATTAGTAGATCTTACATACTACCTCATGTAGTCCCAAAGAATAAGAGGAAGAGAGATGTACACTACACATTAAAATACTTTTATACAGAGATTAGTTTTCCACTTAAGTCTATACCTACTTGTGCATCCAAAAACAAACCAATACTTGTTGAGTATACTTGGTTTTCAAAAAACTCCAACATCAACCCCTCACTAGTCTGCTACTATTGCTTTCTTTAACTGAAGTATAGGGGGAATACAGACATTGAATAAGTACAGCACAAACATCTACCCTACTTAGATTTGGAAGCTTATATCTGGCAATGTAGGTGTTCAAATGTCTAACTCAGCAATCTTATACAAAAATTCCATGTTTTCCATATAAGATAAAGTGTCTTACCCATGTCTGAATGCCTAGTGTCTTGAATCAATATGTAGCCCTGGATGAAGAATCTACATATTCCATCATGGCCATGAATTCTAAGTGGTGCATAATCAAAACCAATATTATCTTCAAGAGAATTCACCAATCAATAGCATTTCTCCTACCCATTTCATAACAATATACTCCCTCTTATTCACCTTAGGCGTCCCATATTTTTTGGACACTATTCATTGGTCACGCTTAGTTTGCATTTTACTCTTAATCTCAAAGTTAGAGCATACTCAAGCCGGATCCTATTTGATTTGTCTCAATGTATATTTTATTGATATTAACTTATTATAATTTTTAATTATGCACAATTAGATATATTTAGAATTATATTAGTGCATTGACAAGTGTGCAAAAGTGGACACTTGGACAGAATAGGAGAGAGTATAATCCTAAGCATAGATTCATCACGTGCAAACCACTCATAAACATAAAAACGCTAAAAAATGAAACCTATTTCTAGAAATTTCTTTTTGATGGGTTCTTTCAGAAATTCCCCTCAATATATAGCTTAAATTCAATCATCTTGAAATCCTATTTTTCAACTAACTTTCGAAATCTTTATAATTTTTAACTAAAGAGTCCTTTCATCATAGAATGCAATAACAAATATAAGTAAACTATCAACTAGTCAAAGGAAAAGTTCATCAATAAGTTAATCATTAACACATAAAAATCCTCATAAGTGAAAACTATTTCTAATACTTTCTTTTTAATGGGTTCTTCCATAAATTTGTTCCCTCAAATGATTAGGTTATATTCAACCATCTAAACATCCTATTTTCAATTGATCTTTCAAAATCTACATCATTTCCAAACTAAAGATTAACTTTAAAATAGATTCAATAGCAACCCTACATAAACTACTTCTAATACTTTGTTTTGATGGGTTCTTTCAGACATTATTCCAGTCTCGTAATTGGTTTATATTCAAGCATCTAAAAGTCCTATTAATCAACTAATCTTTCAAATTCTTCATAATTTCCTAACTAGAAAGTCAATTATTCATAGAATTCAATGGCAATCACACATAAACTACTCATATACTTTCTTTTTGATGGGTTCTTCCAGAAACTCTTTCAGCCGCGTAATAGGGTTATATTCAACTAGAGGTGTGCACGGAATGGGGCCTGGTAAAAGCACATGACCTAACCCATTAAAAGAGAGTCAAGACCGCAAATTTCGTAAAGGGTCGAACCATAAAAGCAATATAAAGAGCCATGGGTCGTCTTCATATATACAAAATATTCAGTTCATTTTGGTTTGTAAAACTAGATGTACTGTTAAGCATAAATTGAATAAGACCATGAATCTGTTATTCAAAAGTTCAACCGCAAATGCAGAATTCCGTGTCTAAACTTCTAACTGATAAATGAAGATATTTTTTAAATGTCTGAAGCTACTCTGTGAGGTTTGCGTCCCAGTCGCACTTATGACATGATTAGAACAAATGGCGCGAGGGAGACGGCATGGCCCAACCTATAAAGAAGTTGCCCCAACCCAGCCTGACTCTGCCCCTTGAACACATCTATATTCAACCATAACTGAAACTTTAACATCTTCACAATTTTCTATCTAAAGAGTGACTTCATCATAGAATTCAGATCAATTACATAAACTATTAACTAATGAGAGAAAATATCAACGATAAACAATTGATCATAAACACATAAAAATGCTGAAAAGTGAAAACTCTTTGAAGTACTATCTTTTGATGGGTTTTTCCAGAAAATCTCCCTCTCGAATAATTGGGTAATATTCAACCATCTAAAAATCCAAATTTTCAAGTACTTTTTCAAAATCTTCATACTTTTCTAATTGAAGAGTCACTCATATGCTATCTTTTCGATGGATTCTTCCAGAAATTCTTACGGTCACATAATTAGTTTATATACAACGGTCTAAAAATCCTATTTTTCAAACAATCTTTCAAAATCATCATAATTTTCTAACTAAAGAGTCACTTATTCATAGAATTCAGTAACAATCACATATAAACTATTCAAATCCTTTCTTTTTGATGGGTTCTTTCAGATATTCTTCCCGTCAAATAACTGGGTTATATCCAACGATCTGAAATTCCAATTTTTCAATTAACCTTTCAAAATTTTCATAAATTCTAACTAAAGAGCAAGTACAACATAGAATCAGTAACAACCACACACAAACTATTTCTAATACTTTCTTTTTGATGGGTTCTTGAGAAATTCATCCCCTCAAATAATTGGATTATATTCAAAATCCTAATTTTCAATTGATCCAACATAAACTCAGCAACAATTATTATCAACTAAAAGAGGAAAAGATCATCAATAAAGAATTGATCATAACAATTTCTTAAAAAAAGAAATAGAAAAGTTAAAGAGATTACCCCTTGATTGAATAAAGAGACGTCTGCAGCTCCTGTAAATCGTCACCGGTGCAGCGTGCGTTTGGTGGAGGAGAGAGAGAAAGGAATCCAATTAAGTGAGCAGTCAAAAGTATAAGAATTTTGAAGTTTGAATTAGCCGTCTCTTTTTATTTGTGTTTTTTATAAGAAACGAAATGATAATCAAAGGTGTTTGTTATTATTTTTTTTCATTTGTTTACTTTTTTATTTATTTTAGGTGTAGGTGTTCAAACTATTTTGCTTTATTTTAAAATTCTTTAATTCTATGTTTATAAATTATGATTTAAAAATATATAAATTTTTGTTTGGTGAATCCAAAAAATGTAATTTGAATTTAAAGCAATTTCAATCCACGAATGTTGTAAATTAGTTGTCGTTTTCAGATTCTTTATTTATCATTTTATAATTAAAATTTATAATTTAAAATCAAATATTTATTTCCATGCACAATTAATTTTTTTAAAAAAATTTTATTTGCACATTTGAAATCATTGACATACAAAGTTCAACATTTTAAGAATTAATTTAATAAGCACTATTATTTTCATACAATTTCATCCGAAAAATACTTTTCAAAAATATATGAATTTACAATGTAAAAGCCATTTGTTATTCCCAAATAATATATTGTTAATTTGTAATAAATATGAGTGGCTTATGCTCACTAAATATGCAGAGCACTTGATTAAGTTAGTTAGTAAAGCTTATTAGAATGGTTAAGAATGACCCAAATCTACAAGTATGCTGTTGGAATTGTTTGAAAGAGAATGATGATTGTTTCGGTAATGAAAGGGAGAGTGTGGAAATTTGTTCTAAGTCTTTCAACATTTGAGTACGTCCGGGAGGTCGACAAGTCGGACCCTAAATTGCACCTCCAAGAATGAATTATTTCAAGTATGAAAAGTTACATGTTCAGCTGTCCGACTTATGGATACGGCGAACGCCATGTCGCATTACTTTTGCTCTAAACCGTCGTATGTATGAGGTGAAATATTTCAGAGTCCGTATGATTGATAAGACGGACTCCTTGGAACACTGTCATGTTGTAAAAACTAAGTATGGTATAAATCTGCCTTTATCCGTATGATCGAAGACGCGGACCTAAATGCCCCGCGTCGTAGGGAAGTTGTGGATATGTTTTGTGGTCTGGTATTGATAATATTCCGAAAGGTCGATGAGTCGGACCCTGAGTTACACTCCAGAACGAATGCGAATTATTCCGTGTTAGGGTGTCCGCATGGTCGACAAGTCGGACCCCCAAATGGTCCCAGTTAAGGTAAAAATTCTGAGTATAGGAGAAATGCTTCCGTACCTTTAGTATCATCTGTGACATGGAATTACGGAATCTTTCCACGTCTTTTGAGATAGAAGGGGGGCATGTTAGAACGTGGAAATTCAAAACAACAAGTTTTAAAAATTCCCCCCTCATCGATAAGTCGGACCCCCCTGAGTACCTCAGTAGAGAATAAAAATCAGAGTATATGTTCAAGCCGTGTCATGTGGCTCATTTAGCTAGGGGGTCAGTTCAACTATGCCGCGGTATCGTGTTTCCTTCCTACTCTCCGGCTCGAAGCCCTGATAAAAAGAAGACACCCAGGTTCTTGGAGATCCGTGAGGTCGATAAGTCGGACCCCCTCTTGGGGGCTGCCTTACTCAAAAATATTCCAAGTACTGAGACTTCCGCGACATCAGTGGGGCACATATCGGGGTCCGACTCCCACATCTATTCTTCTGAGGATAAATAAAAAGGATAGTCAAAGATATTCCGCGGCATGCCGGAAGCCGCGGCTTTGATGGTGTTAATCATTTTTTCTTTACTTTGAAGTATCTCTTGCGGTTATTTTGAAAAGCCGATAACCTCTCCATTATAACTCGGAATTTGACATGTGAACTGTCGATTTGAAGCTTACGAGCCAAATTTTCCTAATCCGTCCGAAGATCTGCCAGATTGTGGCCATATTACTCCTTATGAGCTTTTGAGTATTCTCTACGATCATGTTTTTTCATCAAACCAAGTCCGACGGACGCGTATTTTTCTGCATAAAGGAAGATGTTTCTGATCGCTGGGGCTATTCCTCACATCCTCCTTCATGCGTGGGGCTAAATGTCATGGTACTGTTTTTTAATTAATTTATTTATTTAATAATTAGCATCATATTACCGAAATACCCTTTGACCTTTTCCGTTGACCTTGACTTTCGGTCAATGGGCTTTTTCTGGAAGTCCCATCTTCCTTGAATGGCCCATGGGCCAGTTACCTCTAAAAAACCCTAACTCCCCACTCTCCCACAATGCATGGCTCTCCTTGTTTCAAGATGAATAACTGCCCACTCTTCCCATGATCAGTCCACCTCCCATTACTCCCACTACTCCCATGATAGTTCACTTTTTCTGCAACTTTCCTTCCTCACCATTATAAATAGGGGCTACCATCAAGGAGGGAGGATCATCTGAAATAGCTTTCCTAGTATCCTTGCTTACATTACTTCCTTAGCCTTCCCAAACACTAGCACTAGCACTAGCAATCCCAATCCCGACCTTCCTTCTTGCATTCATTCTACAATCAGTCATTCATTAATTTCCGATCTACGTTCTGACTTGAGCGTCGGAGGGGTTTTCCGGGAGGTCACCCCCCGGACAAGGCTAACGTGTTGTGTTGCAGGAATTCAGGTCGCTTCCTCCCACGAGTTGATACTTCCGATAACGCCTCCATCTGCGGTATTCCAGGTGTCTCGCACTTCCTCGTTTCATTACCGAAACAATGATTGTACACAAAATCCTGTAATGATTGGGAGATGAAAACTTAGAGGAAAAGGTGACACAAGTGAAGGAAGATGAAGCCATCGTGTGAAACATGTGAAAAATAATTGGGTCCAAATGGTTGATGCGGTGAATTCTCGAACGAGCAATGTGCTGGTGGAAGTCCCTTGAACTTCCAGCAGATTTGTAGCTTTGCCCTTATTCCCCCTATATATACTCATTCATGTTCAAGGCCGTTTAGTGTGGCAAAAATTGTTATTTATTAGCTCATTTTTTTTCCTTATTCGCTAATGTTAAGGTTTCCATTCATAAAAGGTCATGGATCAAATAAGTTAAAAAATGCCAGATATTGTTGATAACCCAAAAAATTTAAGCATTTCACTCATAAAATGCTAAAATAAAAGGTTATAATTGATAATTTCCAACAAAAGCAAAACCTATTGTTTACTTGTCAATTTGTGTCTGATTAGACTAATTAACAATTGTTGGCTAATTTGCACTTCATCTTAAATAACTTGTATTTGAAAATTTAAATTAAGAGTAATTTGTACTGAAAAAACATACTAATAATTTAGGAATTTCAGTTCAAGGGATAAATAATGCTAATTGCAAAATATAAACTTTAAAAAATTACAACCTTAAATCTTTAACACTGTCATGAATTACAACCTCAATATTTATATTTTACGGATAACAAAATTTTAAAGTTTACAAGCTCAAATCAAAAATACAGAATTCCAATCAATTAACCTAAAATTTTAATCATTAAAATAATCAAAATTTATATTTTAACCTAAACTTCACAAACTTTAATACTTTAATTAGTATAATTTACAAAAGTTCTTTTAAGTATTTAATTTTAGGGAAATTATCAATGGTGCCCTTGTACTATTGAAAAATTACAATGGTACCCAACTGCATTTCAGTGGTACCCCCAAATTATATGATAATTACAACCGTGACATTAATGATGAATATTCCGTTAACTGTCCGTTAACTTTTGAATGTAACCTTACCATGGTTAGTTTGTAATTGTTTAAATATGCAGCATCAATTCAAAGATTCATCATCACTCTCACTGAACAATGATTTTGTACCAGATGTACCAGCAGCCTCATTGTTCTGTTGCATCAATCTTACAGACTTTCTAATAACTGTCTTCTTAATTCCCTTTCTTCTCATAGTGGTCTTTGGGATTTTTTTGTTTGGGGATTTGCTTAAGTTTTTCTTAGCAATGGTCGTTGGGGTTTTATTTGGGGATTTGTTTAATGTTTTCTTTTGTGTCCTCTTTGATGGGGTCTTCTTTTGTGTTGTCTGTGCTCTAGAACCCTCTACATTAACTTCATCATTTGCTTCATCATTAAATTCATCACCTTGGTTTATCTCATTCAATAACTTAGCATTTTCAATGATAACATCATTGATGTTGCTAGGGGATGATGGGTTTATCTCAACATGTCTTCTACTCCTTCTCAAAACAGGCAACTTGGGCCTGAACTCAGTCTTTGGTGGTTTCCAGCCCTTGGGCTTCAAAATTTGCAGTGGGGTTGGAATGGGGTACACTTCTATATCAATATCACTATCCATATCATCCTCAACAGCATGTTCCTCAACCATTACAGGTTCCTCCTCACAGGGCACATCATCAGTAGGTTGTTTCTCAGGTGTTACAGGAGTTGGAATGGGGTCCACATCATCCTCAACACTCACCACAGGAGGCTCCTCATAAGGTTGACTTGGGGTTGGAATTATCAAAACAACATCATCATCATCTTCATCATCAAGTACTGCAGGGATTTCATTGGATCTCACCTCTTTCTTCTGTGCATTCTGCTTTAAGGTTTCCCTAAGCCTCCTAGCATTATCTAACAGGGCATTAGGTTTAGAATCCCCTACATGGATGCAAATACTATCCTTGCCCATATTTCTACTAAACATCTCCAGCAATGATTTATCATCAACTAGTTCAACATGCTTCTTGTTGTATACATAGCTAAAACTGGGATGTTCAGGCGTCAAATGTTCCTCCCTCTCAGCCGTATCCCAATAATCAATAATCATGTCTAGCAAGTTAACTAGGTCGACATCATCAACAAAAACTTCTATCTCTGTACCCTTGTACACAAATTTCAACACCACACTATCATCCATTTACAATCTGTTACCACAAAAAAAAAAAAAAAAAAAACAAAAACCACATCAATCATCCAACGCCAAACAAAATCAGAATTCAAAAAAGCCCTAAATTTTAGGGCTTTTCCGTTACAAAAACGACTCACATTGTCCTTTAAACCACAAAATTCAACAACAAAGCCTAAAGATCGAAACTTTTAGGACGACAAAATAAAAAAAAGCGACATTTTACTTCAAATTTAGAGTCATAACTCAAACAACCGAACATCTTGCATGTACAGAAAAAAATGAGGAAAGAAAGGATAGGGAACTTACCAACGTCAACGAAAGCAGCAATGAGAAAGATGAAGCTTCAACAATGGCGTGATCAACGCAGGGAGATGATGATGAAGACAGAGTAAGCAAGTACGGGTTAGGAGGGAAAAGGAAGAGGGAAGCAAATGAATCACAAACAAACCATGGTTGGTTTTTAATGAAAGTTAACGGAAAATTAACCATTTAATGTCACGTTTTTAATTAACATATAATTGGGGGTACCACTGAAATGCAGTGCGGTACCATTGTAATTTTTCAATAGTACAAGGGCACCATTGATAATTTCCCATAATTTTAAAACTTCCCATATTTTCATTATCACAACCCACACTACTTTATCATTTGTGATTTGTCATATTATAAAGAATTACTCTTCTATACCCGAAATCTTTAATGGCATCATCTCTTTTGCCTGCTCCATTTCTTCCCCTGATCATCGCAATTCTTGTTTCAGTACTTCACAAAAAGCCATCTTTTTTTAATTTTTTTTTTCTTTTTTTTAACATAAACTGTTAATCTGTCATCAGTCACTAAAACTTTACATTTCAACAATTTTGGTTTGCTGGGCAATTTAGTACTTTGATTGTTTTTTGGTCTTTTATCTTATTAGGTTGCAGGAAAAGAGATTGAGTATGGTGAGAAATACCCAATTGTGGTGAGTACATGGCCGTTTGTGGAAGCTGTTAGAGCTGCTTGGAGAGTTGTTGATGGAGGGTTTCCAGCTCTTGATGCTGTTGTTGAAGGTTGTTCTGCTTGTGAAGAACTCAGATGTGATGGTACAGGTACTATCATGAATTCTTACAACCTAGTTCTATATGATTTTTTAATGTTTTTCTGAGTTATTATTATCATGTTGATGAGGTTATTTTGTGATTTTTGTTGTTGTTTCAAGTATTGTAAGTAAAATTTTGATGTGGAATTGTCAATTTAGTATTGTTGGAAATACTTCGAGGAAGATATTATTGGGTTGTAGCCATGCATATAATGCTAAGTGAGCAATCCTCCTAATATCATGATTTTGGAAAGAGTCTTATAACCCCTGGATTTGTGGGTCGAGGGTGCGTCCATGCAAAGTGGGCCCTTGGGGTGATTACGTGACAATTGTTACGGCCTAACAAGTACTACCTTCCAACCAAAAGTATAAATTGATGGTCATAAACCCACTATATGTTATATACTTTAAGGCCGTCTTTTATGGGTTTTGGGGTTGTCAGACTTTCATATGTATTCTGTTTTGTTGGGAACTTTGTAATAGGAGTAATATTATGTGGTTTAATGGACAATAATTCCTGTGGGGTTTGGTTGCGATTTGTGAAGATTGTATTTGGTTACTTTGCTTGGCTGTTTGGAAGAGTATGGCTCACCATCTTCAGCTTTTGTTTAAGCTTCAGCTACTTCCATAGTATGAAATTCCGTTTTAGCAAGTAGTGTTTTTTGTACATACATGCTAAGATGCATGATACATGGTTGCCCATGGATTTTTTTCTTTCAAAAAATCTATCCACAGACAGCTATTATAGCTGAACATAACAAATTATGGATGAACTATATGAAGTATTTCTTAATGGAGTGTTTTGTTAGTGTTGATTAGGGGGATGACATTTTTGTTACCTTGCTTCTAATGATTATACTGGAGAGGTTGTTTCTTGATGATCTACCGAAAAACATTATAATAGGATATATGAAGGAATATCTAGTCACTTATTATGATGGGTCAAAGATTTATAGTTCTTTGGTTTCAGATTATAATGAACTATATTAAAATAGCTTATTAAATCATGTACGCTTCTTTATGTGAAGTTGTGTTTAGTAAAGTTGTGTTTAGTAGAATGTTGAGATGTGTCTTCATTTTGCATAGTTGGACCTGGTGGTAGTCCTGATGAGAACGGAGAAACAACTCTAGATGCTTTGATTATGAACGGGGTAATGAATCTGTTTTTTACTCCCGATTTCTGAAGTATGCTGCATGATATACCTATTAGCTCGTTTTGATTGAAAAAAAGCTTCTAAAGCATTGCATAGGCAACAATGGAGATCGGTGCTGTCGCTGCCATGAGGTACGTGAAAGATGGAATCCGAGCTGCAAGATTAGTTATGCAATACACTGAACATACTTTGCTTGTTGGAGAGAAAGCGTCGTTGTTCGCTATTTCAATGGGTCTTCCCGGACCTATGAACCTTAGTTCGGAGGAATCACTACACAAATGGAATAAGTGGAAAGAGAATGACTGTCAACCTAATTTTCGAAAGAATGTTTCTCCTTCAAACAGCTGCGGTCCTTATCATCCGAACATAAATTCAGATTTCAGTGACACATCTTGTTCTAGTCTGAATCACATGGGAACTACTATTAGGAAAATATTGCCTGTTAACATCTTCAACCATGACACAATTTCGATGGCTGTTGTTGATAAAGTAAGTCCTTCATGACTAAGCCATCTTATCACTATTTTGTCGTCCTTGATATATAATTACTAAAAATCTGAATTTACCATAGGTGGGACATGTAGCAGTTGGTACATCTACGAATGGAGCAACTTCTAAGATCCCTGGCAGGTAATCTTGATAATATCACCCCAATAGTGTTGCAATGTTACTTGTAGATGGTTTTCAAATATATTACAACTTAAAATTCTTAGGTTATATGCAAAGCATAACATGTCATTGCCCGATGCCATTAATTGGCTCCCACCTAGAGTGAGGTGGGTCGGACGTACGTAGCCTTACCCTTGTTAGTAATAACAAAGATTCTTTTCGAACTACTGTTGGTAGAAAACATCATTTGCAAGGGATACCGAGTCATTTAATGAGTCATTATAAGAAGTGCACGTGATTTAATGAGTCATTTTACTTTGAACTGTTATAATAAGAAAGCAAAGAACTATAAATTTTTCACCCCTTCAAAGTAAGCAATACTGACCAAGTATAAGAGAGTGGAATGTAATAGAGTATAAAAGTTTGAGCAAAACAACACATATCATCCTTTCTGTGTAATATAAAGGGAATGCTATTTTGTATCCCTAGCTGAGATTTTGTGAATGTCAAAACTGATCAATCAATTCCCGCCCTGAAACAACTCAAACTACTTAGATTTGATCCAAGTGAAAACGGAAACTTTTTCTTTCCTTGTATTTTGTGATTATGCAATTCGTATCAATTTTTGTACTTTAAACATTATTTGATCTGTCAATTATAGAACCCTTTGATGTTTTGTGTCATTGCATTGATGACAAGATTACGACAATGCAAACAGGGTTGGTGATGGTCCTATTCCGGGGTCTTCAGCATATGCCGATGATGAAGTTGGTGCATGTGGTGCAACAGGAGATGGTGATATTATGATGCGCTTCCTTCCATGGTTAGTTTAAAAAGTTTGTTTCCCGGGAATATGTGTAGCGTTACGAAGTGCAGTTTAATATTTGAATCTACTTTACTGATGATTTATCCTTGTTTAATGATTAGCTACCAAGTGATCGAGAGCATGCGACGAGGAATGCAACCTAAGATTGCTGCTGAGGACGCAATATCTAGAATCGCTATAAAGTTTCCCAACTTTATTGGAGCTGTTTTTGCTGTAAGCAAGAATGGCTTACATGCGGGTGCATGCCATGGGTGGACATTTCAGTACTCTGTTCGAGTTCCAAGCATGGAGGATGTTGAAGTATTCACTGTCACTCCTCAGACAGCTAGCCCTCATGTTCCTTAGCGAGGCTCTAAATTCTTGCAGTTCTCGAGTTCTTCATAAGCGGCCCTATTCTTTCCGTTTTTAGTATATAGTCAGGTCGTTTGCTATATGCGATGAATATTTGGTTGAACGAAAATTGAATGTGGATGGCTAGGAAGTTGGCATTGTAACTCATGTAAATAAGTAATGCAGATGCATTTCTGTAATTCAGTGCATTATCAAATCATCATTTCTTCAATGAGTAATGCAGATGGCCGATGGGTTGTGTTATGAATAGTAGTATACTAATGTGATTATGGGAGTATACTATTGCGTGACTTGAGTGCACTTTAATGGGATGAATTCATGAGTGTGACTCTTGAGTTGTGGAATCCAAAAGGGTGTAATAAGGTGAAGAGTATTCATGGGAATTATTGGTGTTAATGAAGATTAAGGTGAAGAGTCTCATGTGTGTGACTCTTGAGATAATGCCTTTTCAAGTTCTTAGAGTTATTTCATAGTATTCATTACCCTAAATTAACTATGTATTTATGTGAGCCATTCATTTTCAAGTACCTAGCACTATAAATAGGGCTCTCATACCCACACTTCAAGTATGCAAAACACATCAAACACAACCCTTAAGCCAAACACATAGCCTATTGTTGTTATCTCTATCTCAATTGTAATTCTTCATATTGAAGTGTTGTTTGTATTCATTTGATATAATATAAACATAAACTACACACCACGGAGGACGTAGCCATCATTGGGTGAACCTCCTTAAATCTTTGTGTCCTTGTTTGTTACTTTGTCAAACTTAATTTTGCTCATTGTTGTTTGTTCTTAACATCGTAAATATTTGGCGATCGTTTTCAGGTTGAATACTTGAATGTATGAACAAGTACTTTTTCTGTTTAGAGTTTCAATGTTAATTTGATAAAATTCAAACATTAAAAGGCAAAATATTATGTGCAACTACAATAAAATCGAAGGAAGTATTTAATGCATGAACAAGGAAGTAGTCTATTTCATTTGAGAATAAGTTAATACGTTCCTATTTTTAGAAGTATATTAGTCTTTTTTTTAGAGAAAAAATAGAAGTATATAAAAATACACAACATCTGTGTATTAATATTTAAACTATTTGAATTTTTATATTTTTAATTCTTTAATTTATTATTGGTTATAAATTTTTAATTGTCCTTACGGTATAGAATTTGCTTATCTATATATCTCTTAAAGTTTTACTCAACATGATTTACTTTCATAAGTAAAAAATCTACCAGTAAAAATATAGCATTAATTTTGTTAGTTGTTACAAATATATTTGGAGAAAAATTAATTTTTTTGACTTAATTGTTCTTATTTATTTATTTATTTATTTAGATAAAAATTTAAATCATTGTTAATGATTTATAAAGTTAAGATGAACTTTTTAGGCTTTTACGACATGTCATTATTTTTTTTATTTTACATTTTTCGATAAAATGTTATCTAATAAGTATCATAAGTTCATAACTACTCATTTTAATATCAAATTTTCATATCTAATTAGACAACTAAAAAAAATTATATATCTTTTTTGAAACGAGAAAACGTCTTATATGGTTACTTATTAGAAAAATAATATTCCAAATAAACGGAATTTATTTGGTTTTCATATGAAAATGTTGAATTGTCAATTATGTCCGCCATTTCTTAATCATCATAATCATGATAAATAATCACTCTAAATGTTTGATCTTTCTTTAAATTTCTCCAGTATTACCCTTTTCCTTAAATAATCGTAGCTATTAAATTTGAAATTCCCAGAAAATTTTCCGATGGAAGAAATTTCATACCAAACAACGGAGATGGAAGCAAGTTCTCTTGGTCCAGATAATTTAACCTTAAATGAACAAGTTAATGGTGACCCATCCTTTTCTAGCTCAAGGGTATATCTGGATCGTATAGGAGAAGTTGTTCTTTTTCTTAATTCAACTGGGTTATATTGGGAACCTGCAGATTCCTTGAATAATGTGAGCTTTTTCTTTCTTTTTTTCGATTTTTAGGTTGGAATTGGGTGAAAATTTTAATTTTTTCTGGTTCTCTATATGATTGAAGTTTAAAGATTTTGTCTTTATGGGGTTTGTTGAAAATTGATATTACATTAGGCAGATGGGTGGTTTCTTGAGTTCTTAATGTTGGCTTAATTGTTTCATTTTTGGGTTTCTTTAGAGTTTGATAATTTTTGTCACAATTTTTCTTTTTTACATCTTTAAGTTTATGGACTTCTTATTTATGTACACTATTTGTTTATGAACTTCTTAAGTTTGTGCCAATCGAAAACAAGTGTTTTCGCTAACGAGGTAAGGTCGAGTACATATGACCTTCCAAACCCCATTGGTGGGAAACAATTAAGAATATGATCAAATGTGAAATGGGCACTTTTCACTTTTGCTTTAGAGGTTGTCTTGGTTATTTACAGATGTATGAAATTCAGGAAGTAATGAATTTTTTTCTAACCTCTACCTTAGGCTTGTTGCTTGTGAAAATGGTATTGAATAGGGTGGTGCAAGGGTTGTATGAACATTGGACACCTTCTAAGATGAAGACATAAGAATATGGGCTTAATACAAAGTTATTCTGTTGGAAATGGTGCTGGTATACTTATCTATTGTCACACCAATTCCTCTATTCCGTGCAAAAGGGGTGTACACACTGCACTCTTTAAAATATATGGAATTGTAAAGCTATGGTTGTGCTAGCAATGTTGAACATCCTTGTGTTTTCTCCCAAGGTATCATTGCCTTTATGCCTGGCGTGAGGATTCTGAGCTTAGCAGGAAATGGTCTGTGGAAGGTTTACCTGCTGGTTTTAGGAAACTTTAGTGCTTCTTCATGGTCAACTTCACAGTTACTAAATGTCTGATTTCCCCCAGCTTGTTTCAATTAGTTTAGCTTTCTGTGTTATGATTGTCACTATGTATTGCATATCCCACTATGAGCTAATTCTTTTTAAAGTGTTCTCTCCGTCCAAAAGGTATTTTTGCAGATACCGTCTATGGTTATTAAGGACTTAAGCTAAGTGTTTTTTCATTTTTTATGGGCTTATGCCATCTAAGGCTAGTTAATTACTCATAATGGCAGCCCTTATGCTTCATTGAAGTAGCAGGCTAATATTAGATGAAATGAGTTATTGGGCAGATACACTTGGCTTTACGTTTCTAGAAGTTTTTTGTTTGCTCGCAAAGCTATAATCTTCTGATGTAATGCTCGTGTATTTTCATTTAATAGTCAACACACATTGTGTAAATAATGATGAATCCATAAACAGGACAAAGTACCATGTTTTCAACATAAACATCATTCTGGAAGTGCTGCTGAATTAAACTATTCTGATATTTATGCTGCTGAGTTGGCTGATTGGGGTTCTATTCGTCAATCGACAAGTTGCTGCTTCATGCATAAGGTTTCAAATGTTAGTTCTTTCGTTTCATAATGTTTCTTTTTGTATGATATATGTATGATTGTGTCATTTACATACCTGTCCAACGTGAGGCAGATGAACCTATTTGTGGTGCATGCTATAAGAAGATCAACGACCAAGGCCTCTCTCTGGAATTTGGTGGAGTACACCTTTGGACACAGAGATCAGAATTTATGTCAAATGTTAGTGGATAAAATAAAGGCGTGTCTAGAAAAACAAGTTGGAAGACCAAAGAATCTATTGGTATATGGTGTTTACTTTAAACCTTTTACTTCTGAAGTTTTATTTAGACTTGGTTACAAACATACATGTGTCTGTATTTTATTAGGTCTTTGTCAATCCTAAGAGTGGTAAAGGAAATGGTCAAAAAGTCTGGGGAGATGTAGCTCCAATATTCTCTCGGGCTAAAGTGAGGGCTCAGGTATGTCTTGTGATCTTTTTTTTTTTTTTTTTTTTTTTTTTTTTTTTTTTTTTTTTTTTTAACCTACTCGTACTATGCCAAAATGATTAAAGGCGAACTCTAGAGATGTTTATTCATTCTTACATTAGTCGACATTGATACATCAAATTACTTTGTACTTGGTATCGAAATATTATAACATGTGAATAAAGTCCTGCTATTTTTTCTTAACATCGAACTTAAACCTTTGAACTTATAATCTGAAGTTATTTTCTCACATTTTATTATTCATTCGTCTCTCAGTGCCCTTTCGCTTTTGCCTTTCATTCTCTTAATTTTTCTATTAAACCTATCCTTCCCTAGCACTCCCCACTATATGTATTTGTTGCATGATGCCATATTTATTTTCATTTTTTGGTCTATAATATGCTATCTGAGGTCGAATGGAACATGGGAGAGGGTATTTAGGGGTAGGGGCTGGGGTTTTTTTCCAGTAAGACATGTAACAGCATTGGTACTTGGTAGGCATGTTTGATGTCTGAACAGATTGAAAGAGAGGTGTGTTGATCTCTTGTGGAAGCTGAGTTTTGGTTTGCGATATGCCCCCTCTATACTTTATTAGAGATCAGAAATCATTGGAATTATCAAGAGAAAAGTGTCCAAGATACAAACTCGTTACCGTGATATTTCCATCAATATGGATTTAACACCAACTATGTATGATGAATCTTGATGATGTTGCACACATGCATGTTATTACTTATTTGGTGACCTTTTCAACTTGACAATTTAATCTGCCTCTGATTTTTGTTTTTGTCTACCATCTGTTAGGTGACCGTTACAGAGAGGGCAGGACATGCGTTCGATCAGGTGTCATCTATGACAAACCGAGAACTGGTTTCATATGATGGTATTGTGGCTGTTGTAAGTTTGTGAGATATTTCTCTTTAGACATTTGATCTTTGTATGCGATCTTGTCAAATTGCTAACCTATAGTCATTAGGCGATATGTGTGCATGACCGATTTGGGACCTTTTTATATTCTTAGTCTGATATTTTATGACTAAGTTATGTATACTTGTCATTTTCCTGATTTATATGCAAAAGTAGGTTAGTTTGTGAAGATTCAATGAGTTTGTAATCCTTCATTTACTTTTTACTACCTCAAACTCCATATAAGGCCCTATGATTATATCAATTTACTTGTTGAAGTATTATGGAGGTTTTGGGTTATGTATGGAGGAAGATGGGATCATGGGATCTAGACATAAGATAGATTTTGAAAATTCTGTTAAGCGCTTAGATCCTATAATTTATACTTCCTCACTTTTCATTAACCCTTTTATTTGCATCAGTCTTGGTGTATTTTCTGAGTTGCTTTGCCTATTTAAATGAGGCCAGGATCATATGACCGCCAAATTCTTGTGAATATCAACTATCTTTGGTCTTGGACAAATGAACCCACTAGTTTTCTGTACTGATTTTTTGTGCTAGATACCTCTATCTTGATTAATTTTTACAAAATATCGATCCAGAGTCGTTGAACCGCAATAAAATTATGTTTTGTCAATGCCACTAAAGTTGCGCCACCCTAGTTGGGGTAACGGGGCGGAGGGATTTGATTTTTGCGACTACCCTTGTAATAGCAAGTTGACCTTTAATTGCTAAATAATAATTGTAATTGTCAAAGTAAGCACGTTTCTACTACCAAAGTTTCTATCATGATTATTTGTGCCAAATATGTCTGTCTTGAGCATAGCGCAAAAATATGGTTTTTGTCATGGTGGAAGTAACGGTCATGAAGTGACTCCCGCAGAATGCAGATAGTTTAGTGGTTATCTCACCCTATATTTATGTCAATCGTGGTAAGCTAATAAATATTTACAATATGGTTGGTATGTGACAGGTTGGCCCATTTGGATGCGGACTTGGTTAGATTTTGCTGGTTATTAGCAAGGAATTAATAGGGTGAATCGTAATTAGACTTTTTAAAAGAAGGTCAACGGTGGGTCTATTGCAGGTTAAAAAATACACTATTAATAGGGCAAATATCAAGCAACTTTGCAAATGTGCAGTAGTAGACCCATTGTTTTTTTTTTGGGGATATTTTTTCTGGACATATATTGCTTTCTAGTTCCCCTCACTGATTTTGAATGTGTAATCAATTCTCTAGTAAATGTTTTCTTCATGAAAATTTTAGTTGATGCAGTTTTCATTGTAGTTCTTGTATGTGTTCTTGGGGCATTCTTTTCTTCCCTTAATTAACTCATAGTTATTTGATAACTGGTTGCAGGGTGGTGATGGTTTATTCAATGAGATCCTTAATGGGCTTTTGACATCAAGGTTCAAGACCAAGTATCCCCCCGTTCCTCCAGATTTTATGGCTTCTTCAGGGGAAGACACAAGCTCCTCCGTCCCTGACATAAGTGAACTCGATGCAGGTACTTTACCCAAAAACGAAGACCAGTCCCCCCTGCTTCTAACTTCACGAGACTATGAATCTGGAATCCCAAGTATCAGTATGTACCAACGTAGTTATATCATTGTAATGATGTATCTCTATTTTGGCTTTGTTCAACAGTTCAACTTATTTAGGTGCTTCTTTGTGAATGGATATGTATTTGGAAATTGCAGGAATTAAAGGCGGGGAATGCAGTACAGGTTGGTCTATACCTAAGAAAATGCACTACGTTCACATCATGTTAGCCTTAGCACTTTTTGGTTCAAATTTTATTTTGCTTTTGTTGAAAAATATTTTTTCGATGTTTCAGTTTAACAATGTAAAGGTAATTTCTTTGACTAGTCTCCTTCTATTGATTTCAGCTGATGAAGATGTTGAATTTTCTTTCCCACATGAGTGGTTTAGATTTGGGCTCATTCCTGCAGGTTCAACTGATGCTATTGTGATTTGGTAATGCTTGACGGAACTCCTTTAGTCCTATATGAAATTCGTTTTTTTTTTGAAAAGTTTTTCTTCCTTGTTGAAAAGGGGTTTTGGGATGGGGCCTGTTATGTTGGCTCATAGTAAGGTACACCTAAGAGGCTAAGACTGCTTCCTATGGACAACCAATCCTAGTCGATCTAATTACTGGATGCTGTTAGCTGGTCCCACTAATTGGGTGACTTGTCGATGGTGATCTTGTTTCTTGACTGAGCTAGTACACGCTGTTGATACTCTCTTAATTTGATGAACTTCAATGATTTGAGAAAAGCAAAAGAATAGTGTCTATAATTACGACAACTCAAAGAATGTTATCAAACTTGTTAACTACTTATATACAGACCACTGACCTTATCAAACATAAATATCTTGGCTATTTACTGCTGTACTGACTAATATCCTCCCCGTCCCCATCTGGATTGACCTAGAGGTGGATGACAGACAATAGCTCAACGCCAGTCTTGCAAATAATAAACTGGTGCTCTGCTCCCAGTGGTTTTACCATGATATTATCAAGTTGAGGAGAAGATTTAACACAAGAGAGAACCGTTAAATCTCCGCACATTGTCTCTGAGTGACATAGTGGCAATCAATTTTGAGGCACTTTGTTCTTTTTGAATGACAACGGTCACATGCTGTCAATTGGGCAGACTTGAATGATTCAATAGGTTTTGGAAAATAGACCTTAAGACATAAACATCTATGCTATGTAGAAGTGTACAAGTGTTCAAACTAATATAAATCATGTATTATGTATAGTTTCGTGCATATTTACTGAAGAAAATTTCTGACAACTGTTAAATAATTTCTACGGTCTCTTATGTTTGTACATTGGTTGGATGATTGTCTACTTGGAGCTCTTTCCGAGTTCCTTGTTACTCTATCATCTTTTATTGCTTCTTGCATTTTCTTGCTAAAAGTTGTGACTTTGGAAACTTTTCTGCTTTACTCTTGTATGCAGTACAACAGGAGAAAGAGATCCCATAACTTCAGCCTTGCACATTGTCCTCGGGAAAAAGATTT
The DNA here is from genome assembly GCF_026212465.1 of Amaranthus tricolor. Classification (NCBI taxonomy): domain Eukaryota; kingdom Viridiplantae; phylum Streptophyta; class Magnoliopsida; order Caryophyllales; family Amaranthaceae; genus Amaranthus; species Amaranthus tricolor. The sequence continues at coordinate 302,060 of NC_080048.1, read as the reverse complement.
CTCTTGACATTGCTCAAGTTGTAAAGTGGAAAACAACCATGAATTCAGACATTGAACCCTCTTTACATTATACAGCCTCTTTTCTTGGGTAACTTAATGCTTGCTTACATGTTTCCTTCAAGTCCCAACTAAAGATATTTTTTGTATTTTAGAATTTCTTAGTGTCATGTTGCAGTGCTGTGTACGTGTCCTTGTTATTTGAGTTATGGAGAAACTAAAGAGCTTGGTAGACCTGAACTTTATTTCTACCTTACATGTGACTGGCACTTGCAACTAGAATGTGTTTGCAAACTTGGAACATCGTGTTGTTTTATTTGGTTGATTTTGTTCTTGTTCTTGTGAATCTCACGTTCTCCAGTTGTCTTACATTTCATTTATATTAATAAGAGTGTCCATATTTTAGTATTTAAGTCCCTTGTCATTATTAACTCTATTCATATTTTGGTATTTTGAGTTTATGTAGTATTTGCTGAACGTTTTATCCTTCAACACTTCTTCCATTTTGATGAAATGCGTAGTTTTGCTAGAAATGATGATGCCCAAAAAGAGTAATTGTCTGATTGTATTTTTGTATACTATTTTACCTTTTATATTAATGAAAATTTTCCTGCCGTCTTGCTTCTTCCTGACTCTACAATCAAAGCCTTGCAGTTATGGATTCTACGGGGATGTCATCACGGAGAGTGAGAAATATCGTTGGATGGGTCCTAAACGTTATGACTTTGCGGGAACAAAAGTTTTTCTCAGGCACAGGTAGTTTTCTAAGTAGTAATTTAAATTTTGAAGCATTGGTGCCATGACGAAATGTTTCGGATTTTTTATTGGAGCATAAGTTTGTGTTCTATCCTTTAAACCAGTATCCCTTTTTATTGTTCTCTTTAGTTAATGAATGCATATCTATTATTACAGGTCATATGAAGCTGAAATTTCATACTTGGATGTCAAACATGAGAAACGAGATCCGGATCCTAATAAGGCTAATATGAATGGGGGCCACAAGAGAATAAGTGAACGAGTAATTTGCCGAGCTAATTGCAAAGTCTGCAGCTCACCTTACTCAGATATGACGAAATCAAAATGGATGAGATGTAGAGGGCGTTTTCTTAGTGTTGGTGCTGCTGTCATTTCTTGTCGAAATGAAAGAGCACCTGATGGTTTAGTGGCAGATGCACACCTTGCAGATGGCCTCTTGCATCTTATTTTGATTAAAAATTGCCCGCATGCATTATATTTGTGGTGAGTTCGGCTTTATTCGTTTTTTATTTTAAAACAATACGGAGATTTTTGAATAAGGACTGCTAGGATGGGCCGCTGAGGCGAGGCCCTTGTCAGCCTCCCTTGTGGCTTCACCCCATGGTTCGAGGCGGTCTTATGTGTTATCGATTAACTAATCGCCATACTTATTCAGATTCTTGTATAGTTCGTTTAAATGACATTTTTGTATGTTCTCTGGATCTTTGCAGGCATTTGACCCATCTAGCTAGAAAGGGTGGATCCCCTCTTGATTTCAAGTTTGTGGAACATCACAAGGTAATGTGCTCCTAATTCTTCGAATTTTGCTTAAAGTCAAATGCAAACCTTCCTTATCAAATGCTAATCATTTTTTTGTTTCGTATTTTGCAATGTGAAGACCCGTGCATTTGCATTTACGTCTCTTGGAAAAGAGGCCGTTTGGAATCTGGATGGTGAAATTTTACGAGCACATAAATTGTCGGCTCAGGTTTTCCGCGGCCTTGTGAGCTTATTCGCTAATGGTCCTGAAGTTTAAGAGTATCCCAGTAACTGCGAAGTCATAACCATAAACTTTGTTGTAGATAGGAATATGCGATTTTCGTAACGTCCGGTAGGTAAAATTGCACAAGATAACAATTTGTGCTGTAATTTTGCCAGAAAATGAGTCTCTTTTTTCCTACAGAGATGTAATTGTATATGTAATCTGTACGTGCAGATTTCTTTGTTGAATTAAGCACCAGTATTTCATAGAGATGTAATTGTATTATGTAGGACTATATATATCCACGATTTTGTTTTGTGTTGATTTTCTTTTAAGATTGATCTAGTTTTGCGTTGATTTATTGTAAACACAGACACTCTATCTGAAAGACGTCTCCTAGGAGATTCAACCTATTATTAAATAAAATATTAACAATTCTTACTTGAGGCCGTCTTTAGAAAAGACGGTTCTCAAAAGTCCAGCCCATTATGTTAATTAAAAAAAAAACTGACGCACGCGTGTAAGTGTAATGTGAAAAGTCACATAATATATTTGGGGTTATAACATTTATTTGGTGCTATACTAGCATATATTTGAGGTTTATAATATAATTTATTTTGGATTATAACATAATATATATGGCGTTATAACAACATATATTTGTGGTTATAACATAATATATTTGAGGTTATAACATAATATATTTAGAGTTGTAACAATGTATATTTGAAGTAATAATATAATATATATGGAGTTATAACAACATACATTTGGGGTTATAACATAATATATTTAGTGTTATAAAAATATTGTACCCTCAAACACGGACCATTATATACCGAACTATATATTATGTTATAACCCCAAATATAATATGTTATAACTACAAATATATGTTATTATAACCAAATATATATAATGTTATAACCTCAAATATATATATTTTTATAACTTCAAATATATTATGTTATAACTCCAAACAAATTATATTATAATCCTCAAATATATGCTGGTATAACACCAAATATATTATGTTATAACCCCAAATAAATGTTGTTATAACCCCAAATATATTATATGACTTTTCACATTACACTTACACGCGCACATCAATTTTTTTTTTAAATTAACATAATGGGCTGGGCTTTTGAGAACCGTCTTTAAAAAAAAGACGGTCTCTCAAGAGAGATGCCGATAAAATATACTTTCTTCTATTCTCCACAAGTGTCCCATTCGCTTTTTGGGCACTGTTCATCTTTTACTCTTAATTTGCATTTTATTATTAATCTATAAGTTAAAATATTGTCAAGTGAGATCTTTTTTGATTCGTCTCAATGCAAAGATTATTTATATCAACTTTTCATGATTTTTAACTATGTACAATTAGAGATATTAAAGATTCAATAAGTGTATTGAATGGAGTGCATACTTGTAGTGAATAAGTGGGAGTATATATTTAAAAAAAAGAAAGTAGTAATAACAGTTTTTGTTTTTTTTATAAATAATTCAATTCTACTCCTGCAAAACTGGTGTTATCATTACAGACGGATTAGTAGTAGTCTCAACAATCGCTGAGTCCCTTGCATTAGAATGAAATTCGCTCACAGTAACCTGAATTATTGTACCTACTAAACAAAATCTTGTAAATAAAATGTCAGTAGCTTATAGAAGTACAATTCTGTCTTTGCTGTTGGAAGTAAACGCGTTTAAAACAGATTTGACGATTCGATATTCATCCGACTTTGTAATCGAACTCGATTTGATCCTACTTAATTAAAAATATATTTACAATTATGTAAAAATCAATGTGGATATTAATCCGATTTTAAACCGTTCCGAAACACGTGACCCAAAATCAATGCGATAGACTTAAATAAATAGCTGTAGTTGAACTATTATTACCTAGTTATGAAGGGTACTTAATTATTGAAAACATTTCTTCATCAACAAATAATAATTAAAAACTCAAGTTGAGAGCTTTGGTAATATATTTTTTAAAGTTAGTTTTAAATCATTTTTTAAAAAGATGAAACAGGATATAAGTATATTCCAATACTTAAGTTATGACCTTTTTTTATTGGGTTGCATGTTGACAATAAATAGTGATAAAACGTACTTACCTAATAAATACTTGCTCATATACTCTTATTGACATTAAACGTGCTTGCACTAATTTTACTCATTTTGTCAACCATTTCGCTATCTTCTTTCATTTATTAAATCCATTTTCATTTTGTAAATTTATTGAATCTTTTTTTAGCCACAAGTACTGAAATTATATACCCAATTCTCTCTTATTTTTCCATGTTAAGGGTTTACACTTTCAAAAGGCATATTAGTTTACATTTACTAAGAAATTGTGTCAAATTTGAAATATCAACCGAAAATAAGTTGATCAATAATTATTATCTCAATTCGTTCAATTTGCTGATTACTTAATTTACGAGTATGAGGTAATTTGGTTGAGCCAAAACCAATATGAAGCACCCCACTTAAAAAGTAACAAAAATATAACAATCGAACCAAATTAACTTGTTAGTTAGACACACGAAAAACTCTGAGAATGGATCCTTAAACCCTAAGTGACCACCCAAATAAAATGGCAATGTAATATGTATATGAGTATATCATGATTAATATTGCATTTTTCGGGAAAACATAAATGAACGTGTATGCTAGTATGTTCTTTTTGCTTAAAATGGTGAAGTTTGAAAATGGTATGAGGGCATCTTTGACACTTCAACAGAGAAAATGTCAGAAAAATAAATTAATGTGAATATAAGGAGGGAAATAAGGAAAGAAATACTAAAAGAAAAGTCAGAATTTCTATTTTTTTCCTTTGTACCATATTTTCAGGGGGTTGGCAATGAGCATACCAAGTTACTAACATAAAAATAATGAAATGGTCATATAATAATTCTTAATTAGTATTCTAGACATTATTGATTAATGTATTGTTGTTATTTATCATTTCTCATTATTATTACTATGATGAATATTACTGGGTGTATTTTGGTACATGATATGAAATTATATTTAAGGTAATTACTTTCTGAGATTGGAATATCTCTAGTCGCTTTTATGGAGAAAATAAATAAATTTATTAAAATTCACTTGTGGCCTGTGGCGCGACCTTCATAATCCTGTTTTATATGGCGTCATGGCCTTTATTTGAGGGTAGTAGCAGTATTGTACATGATTATATGGCGTGTTCAAAATGTGACCCGCTTTGACACAATCACGATATGTACAAGTCTAGCGTAAAGTGCTAATATACTCTAATGTTAAGTGAGGTGATGAGGAAATTAGAGAAAGAAATTTATAGGCAGCCATATCTGTGTTCTTTGTACATGCCAAAGGGCCAAAGTACCCAACTTGCTTACGATTATATCAATGCAAACCTAAGCTTAGGGATGGACATTTCTCTGCTGCCATCAAGGTGTTATCCTCTTCTAGTGTGGCACCTCTCTCCCGGGACACCCTTCAGGCTCTTAAATCTAAGCACTCTTTTGCGCTCCCACCGGCTCTACCTACTACCCCTCATGATGAGGTAGTTCTTTCTGTAACCAAAGATAAAGTGTTGAGTAGAATATAGAGCTTCCCTAAAGGAACCTCGTGTGGCAAGGATGGCCTTAGAGCTCAACATCTTGTGGAGTTGCTGTATCAGCTATTGCTAACGTCTTACTTTGCTCTATTACTAAAGTAGTCAACTTGCTTCTTGATGGGAAGTTCCCTAGTGTGCATGAGAGCTACATAGCTAGTGCTCTTCTTACTCCTTTGGTCAAGCCAGGGGTGGTATCCACCCTCTTGCTGTTGGCACGGTGTGGCGTAGGCTTGTGTCTAAGGTGGCTACTTCAGCCGTAGGGAAAACCATGCATGCATATTTAAAAGATTTTCAGTTTGGGGTTGAAACGCAAGGAGGCTGTGAGGCTATTCTTCATTTTGTTAACAGGCTCATTGAATGCAAGGGGGATATTGTTGGTTACTCCATGCTTTTGGTATATTTTCAAAATGCTTTTAATCTTGTCGATAAGGGTGTCATGTTGTCTGAAATAAGGACCTAGTGCCCCTCTCTTGCTCCTTGGGTGGAGTTTTGTTACTCCCAACCTGCTCGTTTATATTATGGTGCCTCTCTTCTTTGGTCCTGCCAAGGTGTTCAACAAGGTGATCCCCTTGGCCCTTTGCCCTTATCCTGCACCCTCTGGTTTTGAAAATTTATCAGTCTTGTGAGCTAAACCTTCAAGCTTGGTATCTTGATGATGACACTATTGTTGGGGATACTTCATGGTCGCCAAGGCCTTAAAAATTCTTAAGGAGGAGAGGCCATCCCGTGGCTTGTTTCTCAATGTGGACAAGACCAAAATTTTCTGGCCTAAGGAGGACACTAGAAGTAGAAAGCCAGGGGTCTTTCCACCTAACATATCTCGACCTAATACGGGGGTGAAACTTCTTAGTGGGCCAGTGAGTACGAATCAGATTTTTTGTCGTGATTTTGCTTTATAGAGGGTTTTTAAAACCATTGAGCTTATGGCAACTGTTAGCAAACTTCATAATCCACAATGTAAGCTTCTCCTTCTTCGCAATTGTGCTTAGGTTGGGCGTCTCTTTTACGCATTGAGAACCTGCCCTTTGGATTCATTCGGGGACGCGCGGGTTCAGTTTGATCTTGCCTTGTGCTCCTCCTTAGAGAAGATAGTTACGGCTTCTGGACCTGGTTTTGGGGATTGACAGTGGAGGTTAGCTACCCTCCCCATCAAAAAGGGTGGCCTTGGGATCTATGCTGCAGGTGATGTTATCAACTACACTTTTCTTGCCTCTCGTCTTCAAACCAGCTCGCTCCAAGATAAGATCTTAATGAATAGTGATTCTCCTTCTCTGGGTCCGACCTTTGAACAGGCTCTTAGTCTTTTCCGTGTTCGTTGTGGCTCCAATGCTTTTTCTCTCAATGATGAACTCGCTGCCCCCCATATGATGAAAAAGCTGGCAGGGGCTTATTTTAGTGTTCTTGAGAAAAGTCTTGTGTCTAGTTACATGCTCATTCCAAGACAAGTTGTCGTTCTTAGCTCCACTCGGGAGCCGCATGCCCAAGATTTTCTTCTTACAATCCCTATTGATGGCTTAGGACAAAAGATGAATCATCGCCAATATAGATCTTATTCACGTTACCGGCTTATCATCCCTCTATTCATAGAAGGAAGTTTATGCCCGAGCTGCAACTCTCCCAGGATAGATAAATGGGGGGATCATGCTGTTCATTGCTCCAGTGAGATAGGTGTTAAGTTTCGCCACAACTTGGTTCGGGACATGCTCGTGAATATTTGCTGCAAAGCTAGCATCTTGGTCCGTAAGGAGGCATCAATGGGGTTTTCTTCTGATACGGGGAAAGATCTTAGGCCTGCAGATATCCTACTGTTTAACTGACTTCATGGCAAAGATGCTTGTGTGGATGTAACTGAAGGTTTCGCCTTTTGCTGGCACAGGATTATCCTCGTGGGCCCCTGGTGTTTCTTTAGCTAGTGCTGAAGAAAGGAAAAGGAAAAAATACACTACTAAGTGCAAGGAGAATGGCTACAAATTCATCCCCTTCGCTTTTTTGGGGGGTTAGGCAATGATGCGCTCGACATGTTATCAAGAATTGGATCTTTGTTTTCAAGTAACTCTAGTAGCGCTAAGACTAGGGTATATATTTACCAGAGACTAGCTTTTTGTATTCAAAAAGGTGTGGGTGCCCAACTTGTTGCTCGAATCCCCACCAACTTCGTGTAAAGTTTCTCCTTATGAAATGGATTATTAATTTATAATAATAATAATAACAATAATAATAATAATAATAATAATAATAATAATAATTATTATTATTATTATTATTATTATTATTATTATTATTATAAGTTGATACGACCTAAATATATATTGATTAGATCTATTATCCAGAACAAAAATTTTAATTGTGGAGTATATATACTTGTTTGACTTTGATGTTATGGACTTTAATTAGAAAACGCTAATTTCGTAATAAGGAATTATGTATAGCATATTAAAATATATCTCATTTTAAAATATAATCATAAAAATCCCCCTAATATAAATATTAATAACGTAAAATATTTCAATAAAGAATTTGAGCAAATTAAAACATTACAATTCACATATTACAATTACCACCTTTAGGTTTAATAATACAAAAGATAGATGTCGCCCAGAATATAAGCTTTAAACTTGAAATCTTGAGAGAGATTGAAAATGCCAAGCATTAAAATAACACCTCAAAGCAATGGACTAAAGAAAAATGTAAATGAGAGGACAAAATACAAAAATAGTATTCTAAATCTGAAAAAATCCAATAAATAAATTATTTATACTAAATTATCGGTCCAGGTCATAATAAAGTTAGATTGCATATCGGAGGCACCAAGCTGTATGATGTAATCTTGAATGTCATTTGAAAGTTTAGTTGCTTTAAACACAGTCTTCCTTGTCAAATGTAAAAAGGTGGTTGTGTATTGATCACCAACACACACTCTTATACCAGGTTTGTTACGCTAGGTTTACGGCAATATTCAATAATCATAAACAAACAACCACATGCCCTAGATCTTGTCATGTACAACTCGCATTATCTAAGTCATGCAATCAAGTGTCCTTTGAATCTACCGAGTCAATGATGACGTAAATAAACACCTAACTGTAAAATGATCTTGCTATTGCTTTTAGAAATTAAGCACAAGTGAAATGAAAGCCAATGAGACTGAGTATCTTATAAGTCTAAATACGCAATTTATTTACTGATTTGAAGTGTCAATAGGTTATAATTCGCAAAGAATAATCTACTTCGTCACCACCACAACATTCCTCCAGATAGTATCATGTATAAATTTAATTAATTTTTTTTAAAAAGGAACAAATCGCACAAAATGTGCAACACAGGTGCTAGTCGCACATTTTGCGCGACTTAGTCTTTTTAAAAAAATCATAAATTTTAAAATTTTATGATAATTACTTAGCTCGAGATTTCTGGGGTTGAAGTCACATTTTATATTACTTTGCTATATGATAGATCAGTTTAGTTCAGAAGAAGTTACATACATTATCACCAATGGTAAAAAAAAAAAATAAAAAAAAAAATTGGCAACCTTATTATGAAAAATATGATGAGATATAGTAATAGTATGCTTAATATATAGTCAATAGTATAATGATGGTCTTACCAGTAAAAGAATTTGAGGACCACAAAATGCATATTGACTAATTAATAGTAGTATTAGTATTTTATCATCATGCAAGCAATTACATCATAGATGGTTACAAAAGAATAGTATTTAGTAATAAAATATAATTTAGATCAATAAATAAATTAAAAATATGATTGGTCATTCATGCATATGATGTAATTAAGCTCCCTAATATATAGTAATACTACTACACTTAAGATATTTTAATATTGTACAAAAAGGTGGTGGCGTGAAGCTAACCGCTAGTATTAAAACTGCGTAAAGCTAAGGTTATCCGCCAATTACAATCAAACTATATATCCAACTTGGGTATTATTATTATTATTATTATTATTATTATTATTTATGTTCATTATTTATTAAGCTATTTGTACCAAAATAATTCCAAATGAATTAATTAAACTTTGTAGTTATGCTAGATTTCTTAAGACTAATTTTTGTTTGCTTGTTATTGCTACATGGTATTAAACTTGCAATTTGCAAAACATTAGGGTAAATAAACATGTAAGAAAAGGGAATGTTTCTATACTATTCTATTATATCATTAACAAATATTAGACCCTAAATATAGCTGATAAGACACTTTGTCCTCACTTATATATATTACGAGAAATTTCAAGAATATCATCTATCTAAAACTATTGTACACTAAACATGTTAATTGTTAAACTCTTATCAAATGAATATCCTAAAAAAGAATATGCAATTTATTGGTACGAAAAAACACTTTGAAAGTCTTTGCTTTGTATCTCATCTCAACTCGGAATATTATTAATATGTCACGTTGGGATGAGATAGAATGAACGTAGTTTCAAATAATTAATAGGATAGACTTGGACGATACATGAGTCGATCTTACCTAAAATTAATAAAGTTTTCTATTTTCGTTATGCTTAATTTTTTTTTGCCCCTACTCAATCATTTTCTTAACAAACTAGTCTTGTGGCATACATGGTAATAAGATTTTTTTGAAATAGAAGAAAAACAAAAAATGAAATGCATAACAAAATTTGCTTTAAGATATATTGAACTCTCAAACTATCAATGATGTTTCTAAATGTCAGTGAATTCAAATCTCTATTACAAATTTTAAAATTATTTATCAAGTCAACATATAATTAATTCTCAATAATTTTTTTTTTTTTGAAGTGAACATAAAGCCATCAATTTAGAGGAAAAGTATGCCATAAAAACCAAGAAGCATATTGCCTTTTATGAAACATACTAAAAGTGTTAGTATCATTGAAGTCTTAACTATTGTCCATTTTGTGAGTTATTTCATATCGGAGAAAAGTCATTTAAAGAGTAATTCCTACTGCTACAAATTGATTTTAATAGTGAATATTATTTGAGCTTGTAAGTGAGTTACATCTTATTCGTATTTAGATTATCCCAATTCATTTCTTAAATCATATCGGTTAATTACTATCCAAAATTGTAAATAGGACTATAGAGTATATTATTAAACTATCACTCGATCATAATCAACCAATAATAAAATTGTCTAAAGTCTTGTAATGTTCCATGCAACTTATTTAATGATCTAAGTCTCTAAGCTTAGGACTTGTACTAAGAGTGTATTACTACAAACAACTACAACACATAAACCGACAAAACATTTGACCTTTTAAATTATGACACTTCTAAACTCAAAACAAAACTATACATTTCAGTTTATAACCACTTCTCTATTCAAGATGGCACGAAAGCTAAAACCTACTTATTCATAATTATAAAATTATGCTCTTACTACATATTTTTCAATTTGAAATGTTTATTGACAGTGATGGATCTAGAAAATAATTTTGATGAAGTCAAATATAATTGTAAACTTATAATTAAATTAAACAAATATATAAATTTACAAGAAAATATTTTAATATCTCTATTTCAACAAGGAAAAATTTGCAAAATTTCTAAGTACATGGGAATAAAGTCAATTGATGCCAACTTGTTATATGTGGCATCGCTAGTGTCACTGATTATTCTAAATCTTATGTAGATTTTTTTTTCTTTTTCATACCATAAATATAAATATAGCAAACTCGGTGAAACTAAAGAGTATATTGTAATATAATCTGTTTTTACTTGTTACACTTGATTTTTATATATACAACTCATAAGTTTCATTTTGAAGTTCTTTAATAAATTTTAATTAATAAAAAATTATCGTATAAAATAATATTAAATTTATTAACGTATAATTTTAATAAAAATTTTATATAATTTTAAATAAGTATAACTATAGATATTAATAGCCATAATAGGTAATAATATGCATTAATGTGCATATTTTAAGGGGTCGTGTAGCCAACAAACAAACAAAGGAAATATTACATTTATTTTTTCAGTTAGAGCAGTCGTTAGTAGTTATAATATTCCCGCCTAAAACTAATACAACATTAGTTAAAAACTTTGAAAAAGTCAACTGCCGCCTGTTTTCATAACATTCAGCCATTAATTTATTTCATAAACATAAAATTCATTTTCATGGTGTTTTTTTTGGTATTACGTGTTCTAATTTTTCCTATTAAACGTCATTTATGATGTAATAATTCTTTCTTACATTATTCATATATTCCCTCGCATTTTAGAATCTTCTTCCCTTTTTTTCTTTTTTACTCTTTAGACTGGTTCCTCTTCTGTTTTTGAAAGCAGAGGAGAAAGAAACAAAGAAAGAGAGTGAGTGTATTTTTAATTGTATGATCATTGGGTTATCCTTATTTTTCCTAATTCTTGTTAGTTTCATTCTAAAGTTTGATTCTTTAGAGGACCCATAGTCCAATTTTGATCATTAGGTTTGTAATTTCACTTCATTTCTTTTACATTTATGGTTTTAAATTGGAAGTTTATTTATTGGGTATTAAAGATCATTTTAGAAAAACCCATGTTCATTTGTGTAAGATAGTGAAATCTAGCCATCATTTGAGTATAGGTGAGATTTTTGTTGCATTTTCATCCATTTGTTGTCTTTAATGTCAAGATTTATACTTGCACATCAATTGTTTGATGAATTGCGAATGTGAGAAAATTTTCAAATTTGGGTTATAAAGCCAAAAGCTATACGTAACTTGATTAGCAAATTCTTTGCCCTTGCCTCTTAGGTATGGTTTATGATGATGATTATACAACATATCAATGTGAATGATAGTTAATAGTTTGAATCTCATTCACCTTTCATTTCAATTTGAATATTTATATCAAGTTGAATATTTAGTGAAACAAACTTTATTGCATCCAGACTTCTAGCACAAAGGCTATAAGATCCGCTTAGCTTTTAGTAGAGTTGGTCAATTCAGTCTTGATATATTATCCAATAAGTAAATGGATTCATCTGAATAATTGGATGCTTGTAGGAGATTTGAAGATAAATTTTGTTCAAATGGAGCAAAAAGATGTTGTGGAAAATGGAAAAGGATCACCGTGTTCGCGTGTGATTGCAGTAGCCTTGAATGGGGGTGCCAAAAGCAAATATATAGTAAGATGGGCAATGGAAAAATTTATACCTGAAGGGAAGGTTTCATTCAAGTTGATACATGTATTTCCTAAGATAACTGGGGTTCCTACACCAAGTAAGTTCATCATTTCATTTTGAAATATACTTTATATGAAAATATAGTTTTGACATAGAATTAGTTGAGTTTATTTCTATACATACAAAGAATGGATGCATGTCGTGATTGTGATAACGGTTGCGATATTGCTAACACTACAACTCGTGGTATTACTGCTAGATATCACAATGAGAATTGTTAACTTGAAAAATATCGATTTTATCATAATATTTCAAATTTTCTAGAACGTATATTTGTGTTAATACATATAAATTATAATAGACCTTTTGGAACTTTATGATATATTCTAAAAGATTAGAGTGGCTAATATGTTAGAATAACTGTCACATGATTCACTAATCTTCTTGCGAATCGCGAATCAAAACAAGTGAATTATGGTCGGTTTTGGACTATTTTAGGGTCATTTTCAGCAAATCGCGAATTCAAAAAGCAAATTAATTGGTGAATTACGTTACTTGTTTGGTTTATAAGAACTCACATAAGACTTTAACTTAATTGGTTGGTTACTACTAGTGGGGAATTTGATTCCTGTTCCACAAGTAAGAGATGATGTAGCAGCAGCATATAAGAAGGAAATAGAGTGGCAAAGAACTGAGATGATTGTTCCATTCCAAAAGACGCTTATACAGAAAAAGGTTGGCTACAAAGTTTCCATGGAGTCCAATCTTTAAATCTTTTAGATAGCTGAGCATATCAACTGAATTGCACTGTGTATGTTCATATAGGTTCAAGCTGAACTTGTATTAATTGAAGCAGATGATGTAGCAAATGCGATATCAACAAAAATTGCTCAGTATGGAATAAAGGAACTTGTAATTGGAGCATCTTCAAATAGCTTGTTTGCTAGGTATGGGATGTCCATTGCTGAAAGTTAATAATTTGTTGTTTAAATTCTGTGTTAATCATCACGGTAACTTGTATTGCCAATAGAATTAAACACATCCCAGAGTTTGGCCTAGTGTAGGTGACTGTTTAACTTGGGACCGAAAATGTAGGAGCAACTAAAATTCAGCCTGTCCGAATCAAATTTTCCTCAATTTTATTGCCGTTACTTCCATTACTTATGGCTTAAACAGACCAAAACAAAACTTTGGATCTTTTGATGGTGGCTAATGGCATTTCTCACTGACTGCAGGAGAGTCAGAGGACAATTATTATCTACTGTGATCTCAGATTGCACTCCAAAATTTTGTACAGTGTATGTCGTTTCAAAAGGAAAGCTAGAGGCTTTGCGCCCATCAAATGGCGAAGCTAACGATCACATCGTAGAATATGATAGCACTGCAACCAATTCTACCAACAGCTCATCAAGATACACAAACAGCACACTTGGTAATTTTACATATAACCTTAATATCTACTTTGTTAGTGCTGGAAAACGTTGTGATCTAGAATTATTTATAGATGAATCGGTATCAATATTTCTTTGTATCCTTAAAGAGTAATTGACGTAGACCCTTGTCTTAGTAGTGCCTAGATTGTCTAACTTTTTGGTCTGTTATGAGTTCTGACTGTGTGCTCCACATAATCTTAGCCCGCACCTGCCTAGGCCCTCATCCATGTCATTCGATTCAAAATCCTTGATTTGTGTACCATATAACATAGAAGAATGGTAGTTAAGTTGGTTGAGCATAAATGCAAAGGTGAGCTTTCAGCCCACCTTATACTAGTATCCTGAATTCACCCCACCTTATTCTAGTATCCTGAATTCACCCCTTTTAGTCTGCTAGTTTTTTCCAAACCAATTAACAGTACAATTCACTTACAAGCTCCTTCCTGTTTTTGAATTTCATTGTCATTTTTCATTTTTCATTTTTCAGTCAGAAAGCACTGCCATTGTCTATAAAACTCAAAAACATTAGGATGGACATTCTTTAGAGTTATGAAAAAAAAACAATGATCGATCTCTTGTATATTAAAAAGTACTAAATCCTTTTTCATAATGGTACTCATATATGGTTAAAGTAATGTCCTAATATATATAAGCGGTTTAACAGACCCTGGATCAGCCTATTCAGAGTCTCCTTCCTCTCCTGGGCTAGTCAAGGACCCTGATTCTCTTTCCTGTGTGCAATATGGATATAATGATTCAGGGATGGATACGGCTGAACTTGCTAGTTTTCAATCTATTAATCCAATTAATGTGGATGATAGTACGCAACATACCGTTGGAACGCTCATAAGTGACAAATGTAGTTTCAAGACCACTGCTGGTGATACCGAGTGGATCACAGATCAATCATCCACTGATGTTGCTCGTTCTGACTCTGGTCAAGCTTCCACCTCAAAATCAGAACTAGCTTCTACTGATGCAGAGGTCAGAATCTTTGTAAAAAGTGTATGCTTCATGTATTGAGGATACAAATAGTTCAAGACCTTATTCTCGAATCTGGATTTTAGTAGATGCCTTTTAATGAATATCCAACTAACTTAAGTTTGTTTCTCATATATATAGGGAAACATCAACGTAGAGCTTGAGAAATTGAGAATCGAACTACGCCACATACGAGGCATGTATGCCATAGCTCAAAATGAAACAATGGATGCTACTAGAAGGGTGAGATTTCGAGACTTTGAGCAGTTTCTGTAGCACATCTAATAAATGATAACTGATACCTAAGCTGATAAAAGCGTTCAGAAAAGTTTATGTGCATAAGTTTACTTTATCTCTTATCAGCTAGGTGATCTTAGCAAGCTGAGAAATGAGGAAGCATTAAAGCTGAAGCAGATAAGCGAAAAGGAACAGAAAGCCAAAGAATTGGCAAAACTAGAAAAGGAGAATTTTGAATCTGCAAAAAGGGAAGCTGATTACGCTCGAGAGTGTGCTCACAGAGAGGTAATGCAGAGAAGAGAGGCAGAGCAGAAAGCTGCTCGGGATGCCAAGGAACGAGAGAAGCTTAAGAATGTGCTTGGCGAAACTGTGTATCATTACCAGAAGTTTACGTGGGAGGATATTGTATCTGCTACGTGCTCTTTGAGTGAGGAACTTAAGATCGGAGAAGGATCATATGGAGCTGTGTATAAATGCAAGTTGCATTATTCGACTGTGGCCATAAAAGTCCTCCACTCGAAGGAGGGTGCTAACAACAAACAATTCCATCAGGAGGTATCTTTATCTTCCTTCGTTTCCTCTTCTTTATAAGGAATTCAAATACTTACTGGCCAAAATGTTGACATATTTGATTCATGCTATTTTCAGTTGGAGATTTTGAGTAGGATTCGTCATCCACATGTGCTTTTGCTTCTTGGAGCATGTCCTGAACAGGGTTGCCTAGTGTATGAGTACATGGAAAATGGAAGTTTGGAAGATCGGTTGATGCGAAAGAATAACACACCTCCTATACCGTGGTATGAGAGGTTTAGAATAGCATGGGAGGTTGCGTCTGCCATAGCTTTTCTTCACAACACTAAGCCAAAACCGATCATTCATCGTGACCTAAAACCAGCTAACATCTTGCTTGATCATAATCTGGTAAGCAAGATTGGTGATGCTGGTCTTTGTACAATGCTTAACTTGGAGCCATCCTCTATTTCCAATTTGACCTTATATAAAGATACAAGCCCTGTTGGTACACTTTGTTACATAGATCCCGAGTACCAAAGGACCGGACTTATATCTATGAAAGCAGATGTTTATGCTTTGGGAATGGTCATTTTGCAGTTGTTGACAGCAAAACCTGCTGTAGGTATAACTAATGTGGTTGAGGATGCCATAAAAGGCGGTCGCTTAACGCAAATATTGGATAAATATGCCGGAAGATGGCCTCTGAGAGAGACAGCTGAGATGGCTTTACTAGGTCTGCAGTGTGCTGAACTTAGACGAAAAGACAGACCTGATCTTCAAATTGTTCTTTCTACACTTGAAAGAATGAAAGATATTGCAAACAAGGCTCGAGATTATGTTGCCCGGATTCAAGTTGCACCACCGAACCATTTCATCTGTCCTATACTTAATGTATGTCATCTCTGATCTTCCCTCTATTGTAATTCTGGATGTTTTTGATAAATGACTTTTTACATGGCTTTGGTTGGACAAACAACCAGAAAAATAGTCTGTAGGCTTTTAATTAAGCCAGCTCAAAATTTGGCTTTTAAGCCAAAACTAAATAGCTATTTAGAGTAGAGTTTTCATTGCTTTTGAGTTTTTGACCTACTTTTTCCCAATAAAAAAGCTAACAGCCAACAAACTAACAACCAACAGACAACAGTCAACAACCAACAGCTATTAAGTAACTTTTACCAAATATCTCCATAACAATTGGCTTAAAAACTATTGACTCCTCAAATCGGCCAACAGTTCTTGCCAACAGACTTTTTAGTTAAGCATGCTTCTTTTTGAGCTTATAACATTTCATGAAAAAATTTCATTGAGCTGATTGTATGACATATGTATGGGAACAGGATGTTATGGACGACCCTTGTGTAGCCTCAGACGGATATACATATGATCGTAAAGCTATAGAGATGTGGCTCAAAGACAACGATACATCACCAACAACAAATTTTCCATTGCAAAACAAATACCTGATACCCAATCACACACTCTCTTATGCAATCTCAGAATGGAAATCTAAACGAAGAGTACGAAATGGTAACTATTCGTAACAATCCAATTCAAAACTTTGTTCTTCTACAATTTTGTAGATGTTATTATACCTGTCAAATTATGTAACATTCATTCTGATTTGATCATGTGTATGCTTGTTTGCTTTACAAAAATCAGCAACATAAATGATCATTATTGTATAGTAGTTGATAGCGCCTACACGAGAATCATGGGTTGACCTAATGGTTCAAGATTTTTCCTTTTTTTCCTTCCGGTTTACTCCTAAATACTATAAGGTAGTAGGCTTTTCTTAACCATTTTCTTTGTGGCAATTGGGAGGTTTTCTTTGTCCCTTCCATGTGAATGCACAAAGCTTGTATGTACACTTGAATTTTTTTTATATGATAAAAAAATTATTGAATGGCTACATCATATTGAAAATTCAGCAAATACTATTAAGTGGTATGTCAAAAGGCAAAAACAGTTTGGGGTGAGAGAGGCTCGAACTCTCGACCTCAGGATTACCCACTAAGCTATGAGACCTACGCGCTAGCCAACTGCGCCACCACCCCTTGCTGATGTCCTATGCCACTATAACATAAATTAATGAAAAGAAAATTTTTACTTAACTATGATTTGATTTTCACTAATTCTTAAATGAGATGGTTTCACGATGAGACCATTTCCATCGGACTGGTCCAATATACAATTTTGGTCTTAAAGTAATCACTTATAACATTGAAGTGATCGCTTATAATTTTAACATAATCATTTTTTTAGTTTTAGAGTGATTACTTATTTACTCATAACCTTAAAACGATCACTTACGATCTTAAAGTAATCAATTAAAAAAATAGGCTAATTATATGAGTCTGTCTCATGGTGAAACTGTCTCATACTAAACGAGCTGATTTTATTTTTGCTCCCAACCTCATCTTTTCGATGTGGCCTTTTTTGTGAAGGATGAATCGTTGTAAACTATTAATTAGTTGGTTGAACTTTTCACAATAAGGAAAGCTAAATAAATAGTGGATAAAATTATATTCCTACACCATTAACAAAAATTTCCAAATTTTCAAACATAAATTTAATGAACACGAATGTTAAAGTCATTCTTTAATTCGTTAAATTTTTTATTTTTTTTTAGCCCCTATTTACTCATTTTATTATTGAAGTGGCCAAATTTCTAATTATTGTAACCTCATTTTGTTATTTGAGTGATCTACTTTTTCTTTAAAATTTACCCATTTGCAATCAATTAAGAAGTCATACGACTATTTTCTTATTTTTGGTCATTGTTTTTTTTTTTTTAAACATTAATCATTTAGCTCATTAAAGTTATATTAATTCAACAGAATTTATATACAAGATATAATTGTGCATCCGATAATGTATACTATACTCAATGGAATGAAACGATTAATTGATTATATATATTCACTTTGAATAGAAAATTCATATTAAGAAAGAAACACCATTACATTTTTATTTCATGTAAGAACGATACCACATACAACACTAAAACAAAACTTAACAAAATAACTAATTATAGAAACAACAACTAACATTTATTTATTCTTAAAACTTAACATTCGAAGTATTATTTGATGTAAACCTCCATAAGTCTTAATAGTCCTCCGTTATATTAAATAAAATGTATATTTCAAACTTAAAAGAACGGAAGAATATATGTTTTGGTTCATGCGCCACATCGGAAGTAGCAGAAGCAAGCCATTCCAGGGAAATCAAAATGGCAAGTACCACTATGTGCATCCTCATCACGTTTGCAAGTTGAATTGCATTTCTTAGAATCACCACACCATCCACTCCATTTCTCACTGTATTGCTTGCAATATTTGGTTCCTTCCACTTGTACTTCTATTCATATAACAGAGTCAAGGTTGTTAAAATCATAAATTATAAAGTATTAATCATATTTATATTATGTTCAAAAGCTAGTTTAAGGTTGTATAATTGCATATGTGAATTATCTCGTATCAAATTTTTTTTTTATCAATTAATAAATGTAAAGAGTAACTCTAACAATTACAACGTGTCTTTTAATAGATATATACTTTTTCGTTTTCTAACCCAATGAAAATATTACATTATTTAATTGGAACAACAGAGTTTAAGAGCTATGATCATCTAAAGTTAAAGTTAGATGTCCTAAATAAAATGAAACCTTTTATATATATATATATATATATATATATATATATATATATATATATATATATATATATATATATATATATATATATATATATATATATATATATATATATATATATATTCTGTTTTTTATTTTCATATTTCTCTATCAACGTAATATAATGTATTATTTTTACCGTTTATATTTATAGTTATATGCATAAGTAAAATTATGAAATATTAATTACTTAAAAATATAAAAAGAGATCCGACATTGAATAGAAAAAATCAAGTAAATGATGCATGCAACTAAAGAATCTGAGGAAGTATAAGCAGTGTACGTACCCATGTTGAGCATAAGGAGAAAAAATAGGCAAACAAGAAGGAAGTTGAATGAACTATAACGAGAAGCCATTAATATATCTCTTTTTTGTTTTCTAGCTATAATAACTTGAGGTAGTTAGTATTGAGCTAGCTATATCCTTTTAGTGTTTAAGGGGATCATATTTATAGGGAAAAAGGTTATTCTTGCTTGATTATAAAATTTTTAGGATTACTTAAATGAAAATTTATTAAATAGACTTGTGTAGTGTTAAAAAATTAACTTAGTCTAACTTAATCGTATGCCATCAATTATTGGAAAGTTTGAATTCAACCCTAATATATAATCTACCTCTTATAATGCATTTAGCCTCATTTGCTATTGACACGATATCCGAGAAACTAGATTTAATGGGTTAAAGTAGTGATATTTAAAAATAAAGAGAAAATATTGTGTAGAGTATAAGTAATATAGACATCCAAAAATAGAAATAAGACAAATTTACATGAATGAACTAAAATGAAAAATGAGGCAAATTAAACGAGATAGATAAATAGATAAGTGATGAAATGGATTGGTTGCATATTAATAAGCATTGATTTGGAAGATATTGTAACTTAATTTTTATTATCTTTTTCATTAAAAGCGGCGACAAATCTGGGATTCCATAGATTAACACAAATTATAATGTGTAACAATTAACTTCTCTCCAAAGAAATAGGGAAGAAGTTGTATTATTGAGCAAAAGTCACTTCACTATTCCAATCATTGCTTAAAAATAATAGTAGTATGAAGTTTGTTGGCACTCAACAATAGGAGTACATATAATTTTAATCGTATTAATTTAAGATATTTGATATTTTCAAAATTTCTTTATGCTATGTTTGAAAATGATGATTCATTTGAAAATATAAATTTGACTTAAATTTAATGTTTGGCAAATAAAGAATATTCAAATTTGGATTTAAGTTAAATCACTATGATTATAAAAATGGTTAAACAATGAGAATTTGAGAATGACTTATCAAACTTTGTTATCCTCAAATTCTTCATTAATGAATTCATAATTGAAATTTATAATTTGAAATAAAATGCAAGTTCCCAGACACAATCTAAATAATTTTTAAAATTTAATATATCAAAGAGGTTATTGTAGGTATGAAGCGAGTTTGTATAAGTGGTATAGGGAGGTATGTGGGTAAAGTTTCATCCTTATTACTAAAACATAAGTTATGACGGATAACACTTTTCATACATGTATTTAGTTTATACCAAATTCATATCTATACACAATTAACACACCCAAATTGGTTTAGATGGGCTTTCAAGTCCAAACCCACAAATTTTTAGCCACTTGTCATTCCTATATCCTAATTACCTTTCTTGTTTAAACAAACTTAAAAGTTTAGGAATGATTTAAATATGAGCAACTTTTGTATGAGGTTGTCTCAAGGTGAGACACGGTTAAAGAGGGAAAATGACCCTTTTAAATAACTAAAAAGAGTGTTTTTAAACAATTAAAAATAAGTATTTTAAGTTAAAAACAAATATTCAATTAATTTAATTAAGTTGTATAGGTCAATTTAAGATTATCTGAAACTGTCCCATATATGTTGGTTTTGTTTCAACGAAGAATCCCTATACATTGAGATCATGGTAGGATTTTACCTTAAGAAATGAAAAGAATAAGCTAATTATCAAAAATATTTCCCAAAATAAGCATCTCTATGTCAAAGCTTAGGTTACATATGTTCGTTGTTACTAACAACGAACAAAAAACTGATCAAAAGAAGTCAAAATTCTTTATTCGTTTTTAGCAAAAGGGAGACATTGTCATGGTGTTTATTTGAAGAAAAAAAATGAAACGGAGAGCAAACTTTGATTTAATCTTTTTTGTCTCTTGTAACGATATGACATTATTCTTATTTTGTTCACTGTAAATAACAACGAACAAAGAATTTTGACTTTTTTTACCAGTTAGTAATAACGAACATATCTGAGATTAAGACATTTATTTTGAGAAATTAAAATTTATTGAAATTTTATTTTGAGATTTTTTTATAAGGGAAATTCCACATGATAACATCGAACTTTCATAAAACGCCAGTGGTAGCATTTTTGTAAGATTTTTCTACATGGTAGCATCCAGTTTATTCCTTATCTAACCGTCGTAGCATTTTCCGTTATTCTTGTCAATTTCTGCTTATTTCACCATTTTGACGTTTCTACCTTTATTAAGCGTTGATTGTTATCTTTATAATTCGCCCTAAACCATTTTTATATGCTCTTAAATGTTTAATTCACCATTTTGACATTTAGTTTACTGTTTAATTCATCAAAGCTCTCAAATGTTGCAACAGTTTTGTTTTTATTCAAATTGTTGTCTTTATAATTTATCATAATTAAGTATAGGGGTATTCAAAAAAACCCAACCCGATGATCCACCGAATTGTAGCTTAAATGGCAGGGCAATTATCAATAATAATAATAATATGTTACGAATCGGGTACCAGACCCGCCTTAACCAGGTCGGGTCATGGGCCACAAAATTAATTAAAACGGGTATCCGCCGACCCGCTATATTAGAGAATGTTTTTTTGAAAAGTTGTTAGACTATCTGATTAAGGGCCTATTCTCTTCGTCTGATCTGATCTGAATTACTAAGGTCTGATCTGATCTAAACTAATCTGGTCTGATTCAATGTGATCTGATCTGAATCTTTCTGATCTGGTCAGATTTGATCTGATTTTATTTGGTTTTATAAAGTTATTATTATTATTATTATTATTATTATTATTATTATTATTATTATTATTATTATCAAGAAATTAATTAATAAAGATTAATATTATTTAATTGATTAATTAAATAATTAATAAATAATAATGTCATTAACATATTATAATTATCAAATAATCATTTATATATTATTATTATTATTATTTAATTCATTAATTAATTAATTAATTAATTAATTAATATTGTTAATTAATTGATTAATTAATATAACAATATTATTACATTATTTATATTATTAACATTATTATTTATATATTTATTTATTACTTATTTTATTAATTAAGTAATTAATATTAATTATAATGATAATAATTATTATTATTAATTGAAATATTTAATAATATATTTTTATTATTTAATTAATTAATTCAATAATAAGTTAGTATTGTTAATAACTTTTTTTTAGCAAAGAAAATTTTATAAAATGCTAGAAAAAAGCCAAAGCTTTACATCATAGACCCAAAAGACTTAAGTATCACGACTCTAATAAAGCTCTAAAGGGCCTATACAACCCCTCGTCATATGCCTGAAAAATCGCGGCACCTCAAAAAGAATAAGCTATCGTTTAGCCTTTACAATTTGAAACCAAACTAGACAAACCTATACAAAGAACTTCAATATCAGTCGAACAACGCAAAACAAAGATAATACAGTAGCTCAATACGGCTCCTGTCATCAACAGATAGTCCCAAAAAAAGCAGCATTCACTATCCATTATACTCCGCATCAAGTCTGTCCACCACCAGCAGGCATCTTAGTCTTGCTATAAGAACAAAAAAACAGCATAGGGATCTCTCTCAACCCCTGCTCTTGCTATACTTTAATGTTCCAATTTATCAAAGCAATATGCATTAATCAGTGCATTACAAAAGACAAAATTAGCTAATATAACCTTTAGTTAGGAGCTATTCAAACTAAAACAAAATGAAGTTTCCACAATCGAATTCTTCCAAAATACCTTGACCATAACCTAGCTAATAGGGCCAAGGACCACCCTATAAGCCATATAATCCAGGGGATAGGCATGCTAGAGCCCTCGGAGATGCGAATCTTTGTTCACCTCCACGATGGTTACAACCATCTCCCCAGTTGCATTAGTTGAAAAGATCTTGGTTGTAGTCCCTGGAGTTGAAGGCAATGGTGATAAGGACTTGGTGAGATCATAAAGCTGTTGAACTTGGGTCTGACTATTGTGCTTTGGGGGTACAGCTTCCTTGGCTTGCGATTGGTTGTCCACCACAGCCACTGTCCCGCTTCCTTCACTTGACCCCACTCCATCCATTGGGTTTGGGAGTAGGTTTACTGGCCTTTTTCCTTTGTTCTCCCGCCCTACAGTTCTCCTTGAGATGTCCAAACTCCTTGCATTTCCCACACAAGATAGGTTTCCAATCATAAACTACTTTTTGGCTTACTAACTCATCTACTTCATTGATGAAGTAGATTTCATTCGGGAAATCACCGTAGACACTCATTTCAATTAGGAACCTAGCATACATCATACGTTCGTGCTTGGATGTTGCGTTGTGAACTCACAGGACGGGGCCTAGCATAGTTGCGATTATCCTCAAGGTTGAATCACTCCAGTATTCAAGCTCTAAAGAGGGGAATTTTACCCAAATTGGCATTGATGTTAGGTTAGTCTTACTAGTGGAGGTCTTTGGAGTCCAAGGCTTGATCACAAAGGGTTTTCTATCAAATAGAATTCCACTCATTTCACAAACCAGGTCTTTGTCTGAGTTTGAGGACATTGGAACAAGAAAGACTCCTTTAGCTAATGATAAACCCACCTTATCTATGAACAAATTTTTCCAAATCCTTTTGACAAAACCTTCAATTGCTTGAAGTGGGGGGTTAGCCCCAATCACGTAGCATATCGAAGCTGATTCCCAATACTTAATTTCATCTAGTACATCTTGTTTTGAGATTTTAATTATGGGGTTACCTCATTGATTTAGCCCCAATTTCATCTGATTTAATTCTAATAAGAATAATTAATAAGTTCAAAAATAAGTGGAAGAGATTAGGCTCTAAGTAATACTAAACTAATACTCCATCCAATTCAGCACTAACGTCCCATTTGCTTTTTGGACATTATTCATCTATTACTCTTAATTTATATTTTATTATTAATTTACAAGTTAAAACATAGTCATGTGAGATCTTATTTGATTCGTCTCAATGCAAACATTATTCATATCAACTTTTCATAATTTTTAATAATGCACAATTAGAGATATTAAGGATTGAATAAGTACATTGAATAGAGTGCATAAAGTAAATGGAACGTTAGTGCTGAATTGAAAAGAGTATCAAGTATTAGGAAAGAAAAAATCATAACTTGAAGGTGCTACCAACAACTAAAATTAAAGGTCAGTAACAATACTGGAAAATGGAACTTGAAAAAAAAAATCAGTAACTAATTGAAGGCAGTAACTAATATAAAGACTTGAAGGTTAGGTACCAAGCAACTAGAGCTGTTCAAAAGTAACCCGATTTGAAAACTCGAATTGAAATCGAAAGTAAAACGATTCGAAAATGTGTTCCTTTTATAGGTTTATCGAACCGAAATTGTACCCGAACCAGTTGACAACCGAAAATGGAAAAGCTGAATCCGAGCTGTAATCGATTTTTATAACCGAAACATAACAGTTAACCGAGATTACCCGAACCTAATAATGACCGATCTGAGTCATATCCGACCCTAATCATACTCGAAACCAAATTTGATCCGGCTAAAACCAACTTAACCCGAACGAATTTTATATCGAACTGCTGTAAACCTGAACCAATTTTTAACATAGAATTATGATAGACTCATATTCAATCATTTTATTAGTTAATCTAATAAAGTGTTAGATATTTTAATAAATTAAATTTTATAAATATATGGTTTCATATATTTAGAGTTAATAATCAATGGACAATGTTTATTTAACTACTTTTGATTGAATTAGATGAAAATTAATAGAACTTTATAATTTTAATTTCCGGTCAAACAAGTAAAAGTAACAAAGTAATAATGATTACTAATTGATGTGCATTTTAACTATTTTGCTTTAAGTAAAGGTAATCTTGTTATCAATTAAAAAATGACTAACAACTTAATCTGATAATAATTCGATCGATAGTAATTAGTAATACGTAGCCGAATTCTTTTTTTTTTTTAAAAAAACCCAAAACTGATTTGTACCCAACAAAACCGAACCAATTAATAACCGATGACAACCCGAAACCGATTAACACTCGACACGAACTTCAACCAACACCGAACCGATGCTAACACGATAGCTTGAATAACCGATCTTCAAAATAACCAATCTGAAATATAACCGAACCGAATGACACCCATCCGAAACCGATCCGATCAATCAAATGAACACCTCTACAAGCAACTGAGTCAATGGTTATCCATTATAAATGCAAGAAAGCTAAGATTAAAAAGCTCGATTTTAAAAACTAAAAAGTTGAAAAACTGAAAGTGAGGAACAAATTGAAGGCAGTTACCGTTTAAAAACGAAACAGGGGAAAAGCAATATTGGTGTTTTTTTCTGTTACATTTTGCTTAAGAAAGAGATAATTAAAGATATGTGGACTATCAACAATATTAGAAGAATCAAATTCACCCACAAGTGCTTAATTTTGCCTTTTATTCTTATGAATTAGTTTGTTAAACATAAAATCGATACTCGGTATCCCGACCCAATTTATCCGGGTACTCAAATAAATTGGGTCAAAACACGGGCCGTTTAGATAGATACCCGATTATGAACCCTCCTACTTAAGTACATATGTATTAGTGCTTAATATGTACCTTTTGAACTTTATAATCCTCGTCAAGTACATTAAGTGAGCATTATAGCTTTGTTATAGTGCTTAAGGCACCTTTTGTCAAAAATGTCAACAATTAAATAAATTAAACGTCAAAATTGTGAATTAAACATTTGACAGCATAAAAATGATTTAAGGCAAATTATAAAGACAATAACCGACACTCAATAAAGGTGGAAACGTCAAAATGGTTAATTAAATGAAAGTTGGCAACAATTTAATGGAAAATACTACAACAGTTAGATAAGGCATAAATTGAATGCTACCATGTGGAATAATTTTAAAAAAGTGCTACCACTGGCTTTTCATGAAAGTTCGATGCTACTATGTGGAATTTCCCCTATTTAATAGGGTTTTAATTGATTGAGTACATGGCAATAATTATTTTCCTGAATTGAATTTAAAGTTAAATTAAGTAAGTATTAATATATATTTTTACATTAATTCTTTATATCTAAATGACAATCTTAAAGAGATTAATTGTATAAAATAAGTAAGAAATTATTTTGAAAAATATATTGATTTAAATTATTATCATAATTGTGAACAATAATAAAAAGAGCTGGAAAATAGCAAATGACATCTACTTAGAGCCTTACAATATTTTTTGAAAATTTTATTTATAAAAAAGTACGTCTTTATACTAAACATGCATCGCACTCAGTGGTTTTTAAACTAATACCCCTCCAATTCTTTCAAGTTGTTATATTTAGTTTTGGCACACTATCTAATGCATTAATTGTAATACCCCAAGTTTAGTTTGAAAAAGGAATGATAAACTACTTATATCAACAAGGTGCATCTTTTATTCTAGGGAGCCCATTTGCTAAGAACTCCACAGTTAAGCGTGCTTGGTGGGGAGCAATCTTAGGATGGGTGACCTCCTGGGAAGTTTTCCCGGGTGCGCACGAGTGAGGTCAAAAGTGCGCCGGAAAGACTTGTGTCCAAGAGTAGTCACCAGGGGGCCGGGGTGTTACATTAATTCAATTCTAAATATCTCTAATTGTGTATAATTAAAAATTATAAAAAATTAATATTAACAAAAATACATTGAGATGAATCAGACAAAATCCCACTTGACCACATTTTAACTTCTAACTTAAAAATAAAACACAAATTAAGAGTAATCGACGAATAATGTAAAAAAACTAAGGGAAGTTCTACATGATAACATCTAGTTTTTATGAAACGCCACTGGTAACACTTTTTAAGAATTTTCCACATGGTAGCATACATGCATTTAAGTTTTCCTTAGCCTTAAACATACCAAAACGTTTATTTAATCGTTAGTTACCCATTTAACTTCGAAAATCACTGCCATTTTCACTTTGGAAGCCTCTCCCATTTTCATTTTGAAACTCACTGCCTAACTCCTTCCTTCTTCGAAGTTGCTGCACCGCGAACTAACCGGCCATCTCGTTGCAAATTGATCGGCCATTACAGCAAACGTTGTTGCATCGCTGACCATCTCTGCCCCCTCACAATTACCTTTCTTCATTCTTTATAATGCCAATAATTTGAATGAAAATAAATTTGATACAACTTTAAGGGTGTTGATAAATTAATCGGTGAATTAAACGTTAAAATATTGAATTAAACATTTGAGAGCAAAAACTGAATGTTATCACGTAGAAAAATCTTACAAAATAATGAATTAAATGGAAATTAACAAGTGCTTGATGAAAAATATTACAACATAATGAACTAAATGGTATCATATGAAAAATTCTTTTAAACATACTGCAACTAACATTTCATAAAAACTAAATGCTTTCACGTGGAATTTCCTTTTTATAATAAGCTTATTCTATTCATTTTTTCATTTTACCCCGCCCATAAAGTTTCAAGCAAGTCGGCCCATAATATCAAGCACCGCAACCTTCTCGTTGTTCGTTTCATAGTTCTGCTTTCTTCTTTCTGTAGTCGTTTTATCGGCTTCAAATTTGTCTCCTCTTTGCAAAGTTTGTAGTACAACTTCAAGGCAATCTCTTATTTCCACAATATCTGAGATTGTTCTTATTGATATATCTTTTTATTTCTCTCAATTAGGTCAAATTTTTCATTCATTCAGGTACTTACTTTCTCCTCCTTTTTTACTGAAACATGAAATGCAAATAAAAATGAAATTTCTCCAAGTTGTTGATGCATGAATTAGATACCAACAAATTGTTTAGTTTCGAAAGAATTGTGAATGTATTTTTGGATTTAATCATAGTTTTAGGAAATGGGATTTTTTTCTGCAAGTTCGTGCCTTTCCTGATCTTTTCATATTTGGATTATTTATTGTGTTGTAATTGTTTCAAAGTTTTTGATTTTTGAGTCGTTTATCGCTTTATTTATTTATTTATTTATTTAATGTTTGGAGGGTTTTTTGGCCATTGATTGAAAGAGCAACTTACGCCTGCTAAGTGTTTGTTAAAAGTCCTGAATAAAATCTTTTGTTAAAAGACTTGCTCTTTTTAATGATCTTAGATTTTCAGTACTATGTTTGTTAGTTTATGTAATGAGTTTATGGTTGAAATAGAAGGAGAAAATGAAACCAGTGGTGGGGGTGGTAGTCTCAAACAAGATGCAGAAATCAGTAGTGGTAGCGGTGGATCACCTTTTCCATCACAAGCTTTATAATCGGTATGTTAAGAGAACTAGCAAGTTCATGGCCCATGATGAACAGGACGCGTGCAACATTGGAGATCGGGTAAGGCATTGATCTTAGTAGCATTGATTGTTCTCATTGTTATGGTTTATTAGTTTTGGTTGTCCCATTTGCTATGTGTATTATGATATCATTCCTCGAGTTTGAGGAGCTATATTGAATCTCCTTTTAGAGTCAAACAGTTTCTGGCTTTGAACATTGAGAATGGCATATAACTCACGTTTGATGTGGTGTATCCTGTTACTATTTAGAAGCAAAAGCGGAGACTGCATTGAGGTTGTAATTTTGTATATGGACAGAACCTTACAGGCTGTCCCCTTCAAGACTCTTTTTAGTGATCAAAAGCTTTATATCCTAAGCCATGTTGGTATGTTGCACTGAAGACATGTATATAAGAAGTATATTTAGTTATTTACCCTTATCTTTAAGATCATGAGTTTAGAACCTTGGTCTCACCGAAAATTCTTTCCGTCAATTCCATCCTAGTAAAAGAAAATTTGTATAATAGTATAGTCTACTAAACTGACTCTTTAAAGAAAAAATCGTACAAAAAGGGAAGGGGGGAAGGGGAGGGGAGGGAAAGAACATGGGTTTTCCTTCCAAATCTTTCTATGTAGGAAAGATTTTCTTCTCACAAAATGTGAAGGATATCATCTCTACGGTTCCTCATTTGCTATCCAAGTGAAGGAAAATACATCTCCTTTTGGACTATTTCCCTCACCTTTCTTTCTTTCCGTTTCCTTCATTCCAAGCAAAGTTTTGATTAGTTGGTGAAGTTTATGAATCATTCTTTTAAATTGTTTTGCGCATAAAAATTTGGAGAAAGAATGGGAGGGAAAGTTAAGTGCTTATTTCCCTTACTGTGGAGTTTGAGCAATTGCCATGCGCTATAAAAAAGGAAAGATCAAATTAGAAAAGATTTCCATGAAATTGATTAACTGAAGTGTGCACAAGTTGCAGCTGTTATTTAGAGGTGCACTTGTCACTTGCAACTGGCAATGGCAATGCCTATTAGGCCATTAAAATGAAGTCCCATTTGACTATAAAGTGCATTTAAGACTCAACACTACAAAACAGAAAATTTGGTTGCAAGCTTATACTTTATTCACGAGCACAACATTCCCTTGGTTTTCTCTCAAGTGTTATTTTCATTAGTGTTCTCGTCATGTTTTGTATCTCTTTAGTTTTCCACCCTTCGCAACTCTTCCCTTTTTTGGAAAAGATTTTGTTTATTAATAAAAGCCTCTTATTGCTCCTCTTCTTTTTCTTATCCCAACCTATTTATGACCAAATAACAAAAGATGGACTATAACCTTGACATCATCTTTCTTTCGGGATATTTTTATCAAACTGACTCGATGCAATCATGCAACCACTTTGTTATTATTTGGTTTTGGATTATAATAGATTGTATAAAAATAGTGTACATATACACTTTTTATTTATGTTTAGTTGTTTGCTACCAGGGTCTATTGAAAACAACCTCAGGATAATATTGGGTACATTTAACATTCCCAAACCCTTCTAGGTAGGAGCTGCTTAATGCAATTGGGGTAATGGAATTTATAATATTTCCCCCTTTGTCTCATTTCACCTCTTCCCAATTGATATTTAAATGAGTCATAAGTTTTAATAATATTTGATGATGTTTTCAAGTGGTGTGAAAAGACCAGCATGACATCCCTTTTGGAAGATTAGGAAAAATATAGACTTGTAGACACAGTTGATATATACCTTTATTTTTAGCTTTCTTCCAGACCATGCAGTTAATTAGTTTTAAATTTATGCTAATATCGCACTTCCTTACCGGAGTGAGAAATTAACACATATGATGAGTAGAGATTTCTGTACCTCCAGCGGCCACTTCCAACATTTTGAGTATTGTTTTTAGCTGGGGTTGTAATGGCTGTTTATAAGTGGTTAACGATGGTCTGTGGTTATGCTTGAATTTTGATATTCATGCTATTATAGATTGTCAATTGATTTTATGTTGGTCCTCAAATCTTTTTTGATTCAAAAGTCTTTCATATTGAAGGTACTGCATGATAAATTGTGGCGAAGTTAAGTCTTTCAAATTATTTGCAAAATCTGTCAGCAGACTGCATATTTTAGATGTTCACTTCAGTCCCATTCTTGCTTTGACAGTTTTTTCACTTCCAAAACTTTATCTTGTAGGTTCGACTAGATCCTTCAAGGCCACTTAGTAAGCGGAAGCATTGGATTGTAGCCGAGATTCTCAAGAGAGCACGTATATATACACCTCCATCAGCAGACAGCACTGCTGCTAAATCGATCAGCAATGTTGAAGCTTCCTCAACTCCATCTGCCTAGCTACTTCAATCTGGTTTGTATGCTATCTCAAGGCTCATCCTTACCGGTAATATTTTGTCCTCGAGAGTGCTTCTAGGAAAAAGGACCTATAGTTAGAAGTCGCGAGCAAAGTAGCAAGTTTTTCCTCTTTATGTTTTGCTTTTGGCGTAATAACCCCTCAGCAGCAGTACCAGTCTTTATATTGATTTGGTTGTTCAGGCATGCGTCCATTGTATGATCCGAAGCTATTCTTTTTGCGTTTTTACTGGATATTCAAGCGTATATGCGTGATATTTCAGATTTTCTCAAGCTGTGCACAGTGCAAGGAACTCTATTCCTCTCTTTACTTTTACTTCCCACTTCCCAATTCCAGTACTTTCTTTTGAAGAAAATTCTTTGACCTGTAGTTTTTTTTGGGTTGGTTGAGGTTCAAGAGGCCCGTCCTAGGTTCGCGAAAAATCTCGCTTGAAAAAGTAATAATCATCCAAGTAGACCGGTCAAAATGGGCCAAATGACCCTTTCGGACATGTTGCTTAAGGCCTTATGTCTAGGAGCAAATATTATGATTCATTTGAGTTGAACAAAAAAAAAACTTAAGAAATACCCTCTCTATCACAAACAATTAGCCACATTTTTTCTTTTTTGTTTGTCCTATCAAATTTGTCTCATTTTAATTTTTAGCCATAATTTGCATTTTTTCTTTGATTTCCATCTACGCATTTGATTTATCTTTTCGTCTCATCCACTCATTACTTCACTTTCCCATAGAATATATCGTTTTACCACTTTTTTTCTTTTTGCAGCACAATGTAAGAAGTAAGAACAAATTGTAGTTGCAACATGAGTAACAAACTACCATTGTCCAATATGAAGGTTAATTGACTGGCTTTCAAGATCCAACTAAAAAAATCTGTAAAACTTTGCATAAGAAACCTCTTTGACAAGGGTTAGCCTTTATAAAATAATAGTAATGCGTAGCACCATTTTTTAGGGTCTTTTTGAGATAACCTTGTGTAGTTGTGTAGCTATGTTAACTGATGCGTAGTGTTTAAACACTTTATTTGAAAAGAGAGAAATGGAGGAAAAAAAGAGAAGGATTTGAAAGGAATGGAAATTTCTTGTTTGGATAACAAAAAGAGAGGAGAGTGATTTGAAGGGGAGGAATTTGGAGGAAAATATAAACAACTTTTGTTACGAGTACACTCATTTTTTTTTCTTTTTCCTTTTCTTCCCTTCTAAACAAACAAGGTGTACTCTCCCTCCTTTCCCTTTCCCTTTCCCTTCCTATTCCTTCCTTTTCTTCCCCTTTCCTTCTTTTTTTCTCTTAATTTGCTATCCAAACATAGTATAACAGATAATATCAAATTGAATTGATTGCTCTTCACCCTTTAAAAGAGGGCATCTTAAAGGTACTCCGAATAGAGCAAGTATTAAATTGGTAAAGTTTCCATCTGAATGATTTGCGTCATTGAGGGGGATTTTATGCTTGCCCCCTTTGGTGGGGGATAAAGGTCATCAAAAGGTACTAAAGTTAAAAGATACAGATACCTTATAAGATTTAGATTTACGAGATTAATTAGAAGCTAAATTTGAATCTGTATTTCTAAGATAGACATGAAATTTGAGTCTACAACATGTCAAAGCGAATCGCAACACAAATTTCTTTTTCATTTATATCCAAAGATTATAAAATGGTGGGCAGTGTCGACTGACAGACTATCATACCCGACGAAAGATTATATTGGGTTGAGCTATGAGTGGGTTGTGCCGTGACTGTACCCATGTCTACCAAGATGATTGATAACTTTCATTTTATAAGTCGTACTATTATGCATTTATAACGACCTATTTATAATGAGTCCAGTGCCATCGTATAGAGCTGGTCATTGATGATCTTAATTCACACTTTCTAGTCTCTAAGAATTTGGGATTAATTACTTAGAATAATCCTATTTTTTCATGATTTCCCTATAATAATCCCACGTATTGATTAACCATGAATAATCTCAATTTTGAAGGGTATTTTCTAAGAGTAAATCTGGTAACCCGACGACTTGCTATAACAAATTTCATTTTCTTTTAAAAAAAGAAAAATTAAATAAAATGTCGAAAAAATATTAAAAGATCTTGAAAAAAAATTCTAAATTGTTTTATTATTTAGAATTTTGTATGTAAATTTATAAAGTTTTTCTCAAATTTTACATTAATTTTTAGTTTATTTTTTTGATGAATTACCTGCTGTAGCAGGTCATCGGATTATCAAGGTTATTCTAGGAAAATATCCTTTAAAGTTGGAATTATTGTAGAAAAATCATGAAAAAATTAGATTATTCTAGGTAATTTTTGCAAAAATTTATTACATAATACTTCCTTCGTTTCAATTTACTTACAACATTTGTTTTTTAACGCAGTTTAATGCACTAATTCAATCTTTAATATCTCTAATTATGTATAATAAAAAATTATAAAAATTTGATATTAATAATCTTTGTAGTGAGACGAATCAAACAAAATTTTACTTGATTATGTTTTAACTTATAGATTAAAAACTAATTACAAATTAAGAGTGATGAATAAATAGTGTCATTTTTTATAATATTGCAACTAATATGAAACGGAGGAAGCAGTATATTATGAGAAAAAATCTTACTATCGATTACAAATTTATAGGTTGAGATAGAATTTTTTTAATTTTATCTTTGTTCATTTCAAATCAAAAAACAATAATAAAAATAAAACTCAAGAAAGTAAATGATGATTGCTGATTGCTGATTGGCAGATACCTAAGTCCTTACATACACATGCAGTCAAAAATAAAATTAATGGTAGAAACAGGACCACTTCCCAGTTACCACATTGCACTTTGTCATTTACTCATAGAAGAAAATTCGAATCATAAATCACTATAATTTGTAAATTACTATAAAAGACAAAAAACATACTAATAAAATAAGTAAAACAGAAAAAAATAAATTACAATTTTAAAATGTCAACCTATTAAATCTCTCCATATGGATGTGATTTGCCAAGTAAGCAAAATAACTATTATTAACCTAGAGTTTTCTCCATACTAGTACTATAAAGATTTTCCAAGATACATTGGAATACACAACGAAGAGTCATACACAATAAGAGGAATCAGACTCAGAGTAAAAAAGATGATTTGTGATGGGTTGTTTTTGTCACTCTGTTTGATCCTGATTTATGTTTTAATTATTATTGAATCTAAGACAGACTTTAATTCATATTTTACTGCAAGATTTTGGTGTTTTCGGTTCAGACAGAAAACCTCTGTATAATTTTAATTCCTTGTTTCTGATCTAACAAAACATCTAACTACCATCAAGTTGACTATTGCTGTATTAATGTCTAACATGAACACAAAGTCAGAAATCGATTACTACACTTCACCTACACACCATTATCTATGCTTCCAACATTACTACTACGATTTATATGCACCACATTCCAAATATAAACCTGCAAACTCGTTATATACTCTTCTATCTCTCAATCTGCTGCATTTAGATAATATAAAAGATAGAAAATTAAAAACCATAATGTAGCAAATTGAGTAGGACACAGTAGTTAATATGAGATGGGAAAGTTCTCAAATAGTCATTAGAATTTTTTCTAATATTAGACAGCTGAGTTTATAAAAAATTGCAATAAAGAATGAATTAATTTTTAACAAAAATTTTGGTTTAGTAATAGTAAAAGTGAAATTGTTACTATGTAGGTTATGACAGAAACTTAATGTTAAGACAATGATATGTTGTAACATGAAAAGTTAGATGAAAGAAGTCTATTTGGATAACCTCAATCACTTAATGAAGAATCCTATTTTGATTGATTAAAGTAAAATAAGCAAACTTTTTAAAATAAAAATGGATTTAGATAATAGATTACAACACAATTACCTGAGTTTCCATCATACAAGAAATAAATTAGTACTATTTTTAGTCCAAGTTAAAGAATCTTTTTCTAGTTCAATACAAACACATATTTGGCTATATCCACCCAAAAAAAATGAGAAGATATTGAAGAAAAAAAATCGAATTTTTGCTCGAAATATTGTAGAAGTTAACCCAAATTCCCAATTTACTATATTTTTCATAATTCCTATAGTATATCTACTTGGGATAGTAAGAACATATAGAGCCATTGAAAATTAGCATCATGATTAGCAACCTCTTGTTAAGCTTCCATTTACCCAAATCCTGTGGTAATCTTCAGACAAGATCATTCTGAGGGCCCCAATAATATCCAGCATCCCATGTTTCCCTGATCCTGGGCAATTATATAAATCTTGAATAGTCCAGCAGCTCTTTCAAGCATTCTTTGCCTTCTGACTCAAAACTTCACCTTTGTATGAAAGTGGACAGCCCATTTTAACCAAAAGTTGAACAAAAATATCCCTCCACCAATATCTTTGTTGTCTGTTTCTCCCTTCTTTTGTGACAGTTAGAGATTTTCCATAATCTGAATTCACTGCCTAAACTCATGATTGAACAATCATTTATGTACCTAACAATCAGTGTTAACTTCTTTTGGGTTGTACAATTTGTTCCTTTCCAATGTCCTCGACTTTCCTTACAACTTCACTGACCTGCGGTCTAAGAGAAGGCGATTGAGAACAGCAAGTCATAGCAAGCTGAACCAACTTCAGCGTACAATCTTCTGTTCTGTGCCTTTGCTTTCCAGTTTGATTGTACAAAATGTCGGGGTGATACATATCCTTAATTCGATGATCTAAAATTGCGCTTCTGATCACATTTGGCAAGTAGATTTCCTCTGAGTCTGAGGAGTTCACATTAACAGGTTTTCTGCCGGTTAGCAGTTCTAGTAAGACAATTCCAAGACTATATATATCAGTACTCTCGCTGGCGTCTTTGATTTTCATCAGCTCAGGAGCCTTATAGCCCTGAACTGCAGAAATCTCGAGCATTTCTTGCCCTGCAGTTGGGTTCAAGATCAGATACAGACCGTAATCTGATATATAAGGTTGAAGATCCGGACCTATTAATACATTTTTAGACTTCAGATTCCCGTGAATCATAGGCTTGTGCAATCCCGTGTGAAGATATGCCAATCCCTTCACTAATCCGAGGGCAATACTATAAATCACATCCCATTTGTGGGTATCATTGTTTCCACCTATTCATAAAAACATAATGGTCAAAATGTATGCCCTTAGTTAAAAATGCAGGCAAAAAATGACTTTATGTGACTTCAAGAGACATGGTTGACATATTCAGATGCATTTGGGACACAATATAAAGAAGGCAAAATCTGTAGACCATTTCAGCAAGTGAAATGAAATTTGGACTCGCAAACAGAATAGAATAAAGCAGAAGAGGTAAGACGTAAGATGAAGAGGAACAAGTCATTGTCTTTTTTGGTGTTTCATAAGGAGTCGCATCCTCGCAACTACCAGCCGTCCTGAGATTAATGGTTCTTTGATGAGGTATTAGCTCAAAAATTTTCAATTCCATTATAAAAAGGATAAAAGATTTCAAAGCAAGATTTAGCATTAAGTGGAAGGCCATTACAGAAAAGAGTGGAATCAAAAGAACAGGTCAAGTTGACTTAAGAAGCATGCACACAGATCATCATTATTCACAAAATCATGGACAGAAAAAAGAATATTTTACTGTAGTAGAAAAAGGGTAATTTCCTTAGAGAAAGATACCCCCTTTGACCCTATGATATTGCTACACTCTTTGTTTTGGATCTGCCTTTTGATTTTGCTTTATTTCGATTTCGGTTTTGATCTCACGTTCCCTATCCTAATCTCATTCACAAATGTAATTTCTCTTTTGCCAATTTTTGATTTGTACTCCTGCTACAAAATGATTAAGTAACAACTCCTTGCAGTAGCAAAATCAAATAGATAGTGAGAATATTGGACAGGGTAAATAAAGGCTAAAGACACCCAAGAAAGGATATATAACACCTCTAGATTAAGAATATTTCAAACTTGTTTATTATGAGATGTCAAAAGTTACCAACAAGAATCATACTTAAGTAGTAATTACCCTCAAAATTTTAAGTAACACAAATCTCATACAGAATTTTACCCAAGAAAATACAGATATTTAATATGAAAAGTCTGATTGTGACACTAGAAAAAACAGAAAAAAAAAAAAAAAAAAAAGAGTTGATGCATTGCTATCAATAAACCATCGCCATTAATGAAATGTAGCGACATATTTAGAGGATTACGACATGTAAACAAAAACATACCAGATATCCCTAAGTGGCATTGTTATTTTCAAAGTGTCATTGTTTATGGATTAATAAGTGGAAATAACCTAAAGCTTTTCCAAAGAGAACTTTTTGGACCCAAATCATACATAACACCAAATTTAGAAGCAAACTATGATAGCCATCAACTAAAGTAAGCATGGCTTGTAACCAAAAAAGATGAAAGAATATAAAAGATGATGTGATAACCATGAACCAAAGCAAACATCTTGGACTATGGTTGCCTATATTTCCAACTTCTTCCGGATTCCTTTTAGTGAGAAAATTAAGTTTTATATTCCTAGATTAAATAATCTTATTATCTACCAACTATTAAGCAGAAATTAATAATGGCATTTTCAGCAATATTTCTCGTTTGATAAAGGTTATGATCATCCGACACTCCTAGACCATGGTCATAGGGTTATGCGCGAATATATCTGGTATGATGATGATGATTTTGCAGCAATCTTCACCTCAAGAAGACTATCAAGAATATCCAATTCATGAACAAAATTGGGAAAAAATCATCATAAATTCAACCTTTTTCTGGATTTTTCCTCCAACCACAAAAATTAAGGGAAAAAACAATAATTACTGACAAAAAGTACTAAAGTTCAATAATTTCTCAACCAAACAAGAAAGTTAAGAAGAGCCCACTTCCATAACAGCATAAACAACAGACTAAGAAAAACCCAGCTCAAATTACACAAACAAATAGAGAAAGAAATTACCTTTAATAAAATCAGCAAGATTACCATGAGCAAAAAATGGATGAACCATAAGCTTTTCTCCTCTGGGACCCATATAAAAAGCTTTAAGAGAGACCAAATTAGGATGTCTAACCAACCCAATAGCATGAACAACAGGAATCACTTCTCTTAGGGTCCCACAACAAGCAGGCCTCAAAAATCTAAGCAATAAAATAGAATCTCCATTTCCATTAATATTCCTACATAAATTAGCTTTGTATAATGTACCATTGCTAGATTTCCCAATAACTTCACCGGGTGCATCTA
Source organism: Amaranthus tricolor (assembly GCF_026212465.1). Classification (NCBI taxonomy): domain Eukaryota; kingdom Viridiplantae; phylum Streptophyta; class Magnoliopsida; order Caryophyllales; family Amaranthaceae; genus Amaranthus; species Amaranthus tricolor. The sequence continues at coordinate 263,662 of NC_080048.1, read as the reverse complement.
AAATGTCAGGAATTGTCAGATCTTCTCCTCCTTGAAAACACATTAACTCCTCCTCATTATTGTTAATTATGTTCCCTAATTCTAAGTCAGCTGATTCACTTGTTGTTCTTAGGTTTTCCGTGTTTTTTCTTCTGTATAAATAGAAAAAGAATATGGAAATTATGATTGTTAGTGGGATGAGAAGAAAAAGGAATTTGAGGAGATGGGTGTTTTCCATTTTTGTTGATGGAGGAAATGAGGAGAGACAAAAAGAGTTAGTGCTTGAAGATTGAGGGGTCATGTATGTGCTAGGAGTAACACCCCGTTTTCAAGAATGGTGGGGTGAAAGAGCTTCGAGTAGGCCATAAAGGTAGAAAAGGGGTTAAGATCTAGGATTTCTTAAGCATTATGAAAGGTTGTAGGGTCACTTGCATTTTTATTTTATTTTTTTGCCTTGTTGAGGATGTATGTACAAACTATTTTAAACTTCTTTTTTGGGTGTTTTGTACATATTGCTCATTTTCTAATGCATGCATTATGGTTGTGAAAGGAGAGGTAAAAACCTCGCTCAAGGTTCACTAAATAAGGTTTAAGTGAAGGTTTATGATGTATCAATGTGTAGGAACTAAATAATGCAATATAATGATGAATGGCAAAAATAAAGTAAATAATTAAGACAAAGATTTTATGGTGGTTCACCAAATATGGGTTATATCCACCATCTAGCCTAGGATTAATATTATGTGTTTAAAGGAGAGAATACAAAACTTGAAGGAATTACAATGAAGTATAAGTGTGGGGAAAAGAGGAGCTAAAATGGGAGTAATTTACATAAGCAAAGAATGGTAGCACTTAGATGAGACTTTGGTGCCCGCTAACAAAAGCCTAGAACTAAGTATCGGAAATGTAACAGGAGCGGCAATCTCGATACATAATTAACATTTAATAATAATGTTTAATACAAGAATATTGCGGAAGTCTCAAAATGCCGAACTGTTAAAAACTTTAAATCATAAAAACTGAAATTGTTCAAAACAAAAGTAAATATTACATCTGATAAGAAATATTGTTTGCTAAAAATGGAAAAAAGCATCATCATCAAGTCATCAATAAAAATACAAAAAGTAGCTATGTTCTCGATAAATAGTAATTGTTGCGGCCTGGATCGGAACCTGAACTAAATCCTGCAAAATGCTGTCATCCATGATATAGATGACAGCCGATTGAATCGGTCAGCGCTTAACGCCGAACATAACTTTCTATCCAGCTCAAAATACGAAAATTATACGCTATATTTACAAAATATAATTTAAGTACGAACTTATAATTAATGAATATCACCGTATACTTTTACCATATTCTTTTTCTGTTCCATACTTTTAAATCATTAAGATACCATTCTTAATCCTGATAGAAGTACGTTACTACCACTTATACAATTCGGTAATCTTAACACTTAAGTAAGTTCATTTGGTTAATAGTCATAACCGTACCATGCATCATAGCATCAACACTAATCAAGTTTATCACTGTTCAACAAGCACATCAATATGACACTTGATATACGTAAGGGTTTGGTTAGGTGAGAACCGTATTCCTAAACCCTAACTGTGGTGGGAGTCATCACCCCTCCAATATAATTTATGCTCGAGCTCTACAGGATAGTTAGCTAACCCCCTGTCTTACACCGCATTTAATGTGCCGGCCAACACGAGCGCCGGGATTTTACATGCCGGTCCATGGTTCGACATTACCTTACTATCAGGTTCATTCAATCAATATTCATTTACACATGTATATCACATTTTTATTACTACAATTTGACATTGTTTTTGACTTTGATCAACTTAGGTGATAACCTCTTTTATTTAATAAAATTCTAAATCATAATGTAACATTAACCTTTATGTCTTTACTCTTTATACATTCATTATTAAATTTTATTTATAACTTTATTTTTAGTAGCTCGCTAAATTCACACTAATAACTTAATATTCTATCAATAGTCTCCAAATTAATATTTTCCACAAGTAGCTACTAAAATCTATCTCTCTTTAAATAAGTTTCCAAAATCAACATTTTCAACTTTACAATAAATAAAACTTTATTCTCTTCAAAAAAATCAAATATTCTAATTAAAATTCAAGTTAAAATTGCATCATTTGGATAAGTTTTCAAAATTCTACAAGTTCACCAAAAATCAATATTTCAAGTTTAGAAAAATAAGTAAACTTATTAAGTTTGCAAAAATCAACATTCTAATTGTAAAACAAATAAAACTTATAATTTCTCAAAAATTAATATTTCTAGTTTAAAAAAACAAGTCAAACTTAAATTTTCACAAAAGTCAATATTTCTAATTATAAAACAAGTAAAACTTGTAATTTCATAAAATCAATATATCACACATAGTTCGAGCGACAACTTTACTAAAAATACTTTTACATCATTTTACATCAAATAGTTAGCAAATAAAATATTTTGTATTAAATAGTGATTAAAAGTTACTTTTATTATGAAATCTCATGTATTCAAGAAAAACACTTCAATATTTAATAACTTATAAAAAATTTCTCTAAATTATCTTTAAATTGTTATCTTATTATTATCACAAAAATAGTTGTAATAGTTTAAAATAGTAAATCAAACTTTTTTTTAATTATATGATAATAGTCGAATGGCCTATGCGTGTTTTGGGCCCTTTTCACATAAAAAGAATGACTTAATTTAATTTATAGTACTAAATCCTAGATTTAAATAATTAACATAACCACTTACAAAAACAAAAACTTTACGCATTAACATAGAAATTTACTATAACTTTAAGGATAAACTTAAATCTCAAAATAAAGTATAATAACAATATTCTTAATATAATCATACTTAGTAAAATACATTCATAAAATAATTTACTACCTTGTAAACTAGTTTGAAGGCTAACATAAACATATTAATAAAAAATTCTAACATAAAAAAAATAATAACATTTCTAATGTAACACTTAACTCATAAACATACTAGCACTAGTTTATAACATAAATCATACTTAATATCACTAGAATATAATTTTGCACCCAACTTCCCAAACTTGTTCAAAACATACTAAAAATACTTTTAGCATACACATACTTAATATAATCTTGATCATAATTTCATTAAACTAACTTCCTACTAAAACATATCAACATATTTCATACTTTGGATATTATAAAGTAAATATAATGTAAAATTCCACAAAAAGAGTAAGGTAATAAGTTATACCATACTAACACTAAGGATTAGTACTAAGTACTAATTAGGAAAATAATAAGAAATAAGACCCTCCAAGGTAGATAATAATGCTTCAAAGATAATTAATCAAAACTCTCAAAATAATGAGGATCTTCTAAACTCCCAAAATAATTAATTCCAAACTCCAAAAATAATCCCTCCGAATCAATTTAGTTGTCTCATTTCCTTATTTGGCAAAATCATTTTAGTTGTCCCATTTCTATTTTTGTCAATCTTTTTTTACCTAAATATCCTTAGTTTACACAAGTAATTACGAATATACCCCCATATACCTTACTTAACCAACTACCCTTCACTATTTACCCTTCACTACATACCCTTTACTACTTACCCTTTTTAATGGACCCCATACCATCCTTAATAACCGTGCCCAAGCAAATGGGACATCTAAATTGGTTTGGAGGGAGTAATACATTAAGTATCCAAAGTAATAACCCAATAATGCTCCATAATGATGATGATTTAGCTAAATAAAGAGTGTTCTAAGCTCCATCTTCTTGAATTTCTTCGACTAATAATAAAGGTATTAAGGAAGTAATATTTAAATGAAGTGAAAATATAAGAAAGAATATTAGAAAGATTTAATGATGGTGGTGTAAGTGATCTCATGGCTAAGGGGGTATTTATGATAGGTTTGGACAACTTTGTAGTTTATTAGATTGTATGAAAAAGTATTTTAGGAATATTGAAGAAGGTTAACTTGTGTAAGTGATTTAGAGTGTGTAAGTGAATGTGTAAGAGTTAGAGTGTGTAAGTGAATATGTATGAGTTTGGAGCGTAGAAGAAGGTTAGCTTGTGTAAGAAAATGGGGATAACTTGTGTAAGTAATGAACATCATGAATTACTATAGAAAGGATTTTGGTTCATCAAATTTTTTTCTAGTATGTACAAGTAAATATACTTTAAAATAATGGGTAAATTTAATAATGAAAATATGTAGTTTATTTAGAAAATTTTGCTTAAACTATACTTAAAGTTAATAATAAAAATACAACTCATTTTTATATATAAAATAATATTTTTTTAAGTTTAATATTTGAAAGAAATTACAAAATCGGAAAAGGTTTAGGAATTAAAGATGGTTTGAAATGGATAACCAAAGGATTAGAGATTTGAATTGAAAATTCGAAATAATTAATCGGAAGATTATGATTAAGAATTTTGAGTCTGTTACAGAAAAAGGGAGATTAATACATAGCATATAGGTGCAGGAAACAGAAACGTAAAAAGCAACCAGCAGGTCACAAAAACAGAAGTCAGAATAGGAGCCCTTGGAGCTTGCTCGACCATGGCTCGGTGAGTGGGGGGCCGAGCACCAGTCAAACAGCATGTGCAGTGTTGCTGTTTCGTGCCTTTCCTCTTTCGTGTATGCTCTACGGTTTCCCATGCTCATATCCTTAGTTCAAGGACTGTTTTTATACACTTCATTGCTTCACATGTCAAGATTTACTACCCATAAAATCTTGTAGTAATGATTTCCATACAAAACATATCACAAACAAATGATATGTCCTCTTCTAACCTTTACTAATTAAAATGATTAATTAGCTTAATCATCTTCTTGATTACTTGGTGAACATAAGTCACTCATAATCTTAACAGGTTGGAGATGGTTCTTAAATTGTTGCATAAAATAAAAATATACCTATTTTATAGCAAAGTTATAAAATCTAAATTGATAAGAAATTTTTACGTGATAGATATGTAAAAGCTAAATTGTAATGAATTTTGAATTTATATGATGTTGAATATAATTATTGGGCTTGGGATTTGTTTGATGGAAGGAAAAGCTGTAGTTTTGGCAATGGGGTTTGTCATATAACTCATAAGTATATATTGTTGATGTTTGGAGTTGGGAGGAATTGTTGTTATGATTCATAGCATTTTAATGACTTAATTATGATTTTTTAGTGTTTGCAAAAAATATTGCTCTTTAATTAATTGTAAAAACCCAACTGATTTATTGTATTGAGGTATGGTGTTATTTTTCAACTTTGTCGTTGGCTTTGTTTACATCTAAAAATAATGTAACTTTTTTTTAAGTAGTACGTAAGCTAAAAGTGAATTAGTTTTTCAGAGTATTAGTTTATCTGATAATTTATTTTTCATACACTAAAAAAAATTGAAATATAAATTAAGAGTGATTGGTATCCAATAATCAAATAATTGTAAAAGTGAGGACCATAAATATTAAAAAAATATTAGAAAAATTAGTGAAAAAAATTATAGGGACCATAACTGTTAAAAAATATTTTTATAAAGTTAATAAGAAACATGTGAAGACCATAAAAAATATGAAAATGTTAAAATGAAGTTAATGGAATTTGTAGAGACTAAAAGCATTATTCAAATATTAAAAAATCGTGAATTTTTGGTTTTTTTACACGTGGTAGACAAACTTTTTTTCTAATACACGTGGTGACCTTGACCTTCTAATTTTTTCACGTGGTAGAAAAAAGGAAGATTTTTTTTAACTGTACGCTATTTATACTTAACGTATTAATATTTTTTTCAAAAAAAAACACCGTGATCACCTTAATTGATCACATATTTCGAAATTAAATCGAAATAAATACTTAATTTAACCAAAAATTAACATTTTATCTACTATATGATAAAATTGGAAGCTCAAAGTTACCACGTAGATTTAAAAAACATTTGTGGAAAAGCAAAAACTTAGAGTCACCACGTGAAATTTCTCAATTTATTTTTGTGAACATTTATTATGTAACATAATATAACATAAAATTTGAAAATTATCACCAAATCACCAGTTAAAATATGGAAAATTGGCTGAAATTAATCCCACCAATCACTCGTTGGTCAAAATTAATCCCCACTATCGATTATCTTTAATAATTCCAACTATTACCTTAATTTGTTCAAAACATCCCCCAGCAAACGGGCAGCAGCAGGTAAAACAGATGATTTTTTCCTTTTTTACTTTAATCCTCGAATATAATCCATCTCCTTCGTCATTCTCTATTACTGACCCTCCATACATCCTTCCTCATGTTCAAAATCAAACCCTAAGTACTCATCAATAATAGATGAAGAAGAAGATGATTAATAGATTGGAATTGTATAACGATATGCAGAAGAATAGGAAAAATAGGTGGGATTTGAATAACGATATGCAGGAGAATAGAAAAAAAGAACTAAACTAGCAATTCCAATCAAGCAGAAACCTAACTGTTTTTGATGCATTCATCAATAGAAATAAGATGAAGATTCACAGAAAATTCACAAATCGCTACATGAATACAATTACATGCCCAACACATACATTTCGTCGTCTGCAAAACACGCTGATACGAAGCTATGAAAATATATACCCTGTGCGAGTGAAAGGGAAAGCTCCGCACAATACAGGACTAAAATCATACAGCAGCATATACTGAATATTAATCGCCTGAAAATGCCTCATCGTGTATAATACAAAGTTTGCGTATTTCTCAGGATTTGGCGATATGGGTTTCGTCAGTTGTTCGCTGCTCCATAGTCATTTTTCGTTGATCGCATCAGTGTGTGTTCCGGAACATTTCGAGTTTCAGTGCTTCGGATGAGATCAGTCCTTCCTGAGTCGGGTTCGCAGCTTATCTACATCCTCTCATGAATTTTGTATTCGAGTCCTTCATCATTGGAATTGCTAGATTAATGGGGATTAATGAGGAAGAAGAAGGAGGGAATTAATAGATGAAGGAGATGGGTTATTTTTGAAGTAAAAAAAAAAAAGGAAAAAAAATCCCACCTGTTTTACCTGTTGCTGTCGGTTTGCTGGGAGGGGGATGTTTTGAACAAATTAAGATAATAGTTGAGATTAATAAAAAATAATCGATAGTGGGGATTAATTTTGGCCAACGGGTGATAATTGAGATTAATTTCAGCCAATTTTTCTTAAAATATTTATATTATGTCTATCTTTTATTTTATTTCCTGATTTATTTTAAATATATGCTTGGTTAGTTTCCTTAGTGTTATTACTTACTCTTAAGTAGTAGTGTTCAAAATATCATTGACGATCTAATATTCATCCTATATTATAATTGAACCTGATTTGATATGACTTAAAAACGAATTTACAATTAGGGGAAAACCAATATGAATACAAAACTCAATTTTAACCCGATCTGAAACACCTAATTTGTCTAAAATCAACCACTTTGCTCTTAACCAATAAAATGTAGACAAAATCACCATTATTAATGTCTGGAACCCACATTTTGAATTAGCAAGTCGCCAGTCGGTGGACATTACTTGTATAAGGTATTAATAACCCAATCCTTAAACTTTGCCACTTTTTTATTATCTCGCGACCTCTTTTTTAATAAAATTATTAAATTGCCCTTAAATTTATTTTTAATTATAAAATCAACCATTATTATTACTAAACTAAATATTTTAATAATAATTAAATTAAAATAAAAAAAAATTAAATTTTAAAACAGAAAATAATTTTTTGAAATCGGAAAATAAACCTAATCATACGTTTTATGTTGAAATTTGATACATAATCACTCTTTTGGGCGAAACTTTTGATAGGAAAATCATATTACTTCAATATTTGCGGAATTAGAATCTAGACTTCAAAATCTTTCCAATGATATATTATATGCCCAATTCCGATAACTGAGCGAGAAATGACGATCGTTTAAAGTTTGTTTGTGCTGAAATTTGATACATGTTCAATCTTTTGGCAATAATGTTTAATAGAAAAATCGTATTAATGCAAGGTTTACGGCATTAGAAAATAGACTTTAAGAGCTTTCCAAGACATATTATATGCCCAATTCTGACAATCGAGCGAGAAATGACGACCGTTTAAAGTTTGCAGCGATTTCTAACATTCAGTCGCGCGCGACTGGACCATGGTATAGTGGCATAAAACGCGCGACCGGACCGCGGCGGAGTCGCGCGTTTTACGCGACCATACCGCGGTCCGATCGCACGCAACTGAATGTTAGAAATCACTGCAAATTTTAAACGGTCGTCATTTCTCGCTCGATTGTCAGAATTGGGCATATAATATGTCGTTGGAAAGTTCTTGAAGTCTAGTTTCTAATGCCGTAAACTTTGCATTAATAAGATTTTTCTATAAAAAGTTATGCCCAAAAAGATTGAACATGTATTGAATTCAGTACAAACAAACTTTAAACGATCGTCATTTCTCGCTCGGTTATCGGAATTGGGCATCTAATATATATTTGGAAAGTTCTTGAAGTCTAGGTTCTAATGCCGCAAACATTGGAATTATATGATTAGCCTAAAGAGTGAACATTTATCAAATTTTAACACAATCATATTGATTCCGCAATCATATTGATGCTCATTTTAGTTGGTCATTGTAATTCGATTTTTAGTTTTAGTTTGTTTTAGTTCAATGAGTGTTTGGAGAGAGTTTTTAGAGAGATGTTAGAGATTGAAGGTTTGAAAAGTAATTAGGTGCAATCTTGAAAGTTCAATATATAAGGGGTGGCGATAAAATAAAAGAGCGGCGAAGTTTAATAATGCCCACCAAGACCCCACTAATTATCTTTTTCCTTGTTCCATTTTCCACCACACTCTTTGAGTTAAAGTGGAAATTGGAATAGTCTTCTCGACTGCCTATAGTTGTTTCCAGGTACTTTCAGCATGAAAATTGAGTTTGCTGAACTGACTGGTGCATTTTCTGATCTGATTCCTTCTACAGTACATACTTGTATAAAAACAAATCTTGTACACTTGGGGGTCACCAATTCACGAAGTAAAATCACCCTTTATCTTTAGCTCCTGTTCTTGCTCTGCCCTTACAAAATTTTTCTAGTTTTTACTCAAAAATGGAAGCCGGATCATTAGCACTGTCTGCTGTCCAAACTCTGTTGGCAGCGCTGCAATGTACTGATCTCAAAGATATGGCTTCAAAGTTTAATTACAAATCCCAACTTGATGATCTCCAACGCACCGTCTGCACGGTCAAGGCGGTACTTCTTGATGCTGAGAATAAGGAAGAGCTTTCTCACGAAGCACGGGTGTGGCTCCAGGAGCTTAAGGATGCTGTGTATGATGCTGATCATCTGTTCGATGAGTTGGCAACTCTGGCTCAGCAGAATAAGCTCTTAGAGGATGGCAAAAGTATCTGAAAAGGTGCGTCTCTTGCTTTCTCGTTACAACCCTTTTGGTTCTGCTCATAGTATGTCCCAAAGGGTTAAGAAGATTAGGAAAAACTTGGATGATATTGCCAAGAATCGTAGGGACTTTGGTTTTAACATTTGTTTTAACCCTGACCCTATTAGGAGGAGAAGGAAGGAAACTTGTTCTTATGTCTATGAGGCTAATGTTATTGGGAGAGAAGATGATGTGGAGAACCTTGTAGCTATCTTGTTAAATGGTAACACTGAAAGGGAAAGGACTGTTTCTTTCCTTTCCATTGTGGGAATGGGAGGTTTGGGAAAAACTGCTTTTGCACAGCTAGTTTTTAATGATCCAAGGGTCACAAGTTCATTTCCATCTTTGCGGGTGTGGACTTGTGTCTCTGACCATGAGCAGATAGAGTTGGATGAAGAAGGGATTCTTCGTAAAATATTAGCTTCAGCTACTGGATCTATTCTAGAGGCCGGATTACCTAAGGAAGAGGTGCAGAGAAGACTTGGAGAAAAACTAGCAAGTAACAAATACTTGCTTGTTTTAGACAATGCGTGGACTGAGAAGCACAATCAATGGCTTAATTTGATGGAGTTTTTGTTAGGAGGACAAAGGGGAAGTTGGATTGTGGTAACTACACGTTCACAAGAAACCGCAAGAATTGTAGGGAGTGATTCTGTGCATGAATTGCAAGGCTTGTCTAAAGAAAGTTCATGGAGACCATTTGAGAAGGTGGCATTTGAATCAGAACAACCAAACCCAGATGATGAGTTCGTTCAAATTGGGAAAAAGATTGTTGAAGGATGTGCTAGAGTCCCTATTGCTTTAAGAGTAGTTGGGACTCTTTTATTTGGTCAAGACTAAGTGTAAGTGGGAATCTGTTCAGAAGATGGGCCTAGCCAATATTAGAGAAAATCAAAATGACATTATGCCTATATTGAAGCTAACTTACCACAATGTTGACTCATCATTGAAAAGTTGCTTTAGTTTTTGTGCACTGTTTCCTAAAGATTTTGTTATTAACAAATTTGAATTGCTCAATCTTTGGATAGCACAAGGCTATGTGATTCCATTAGATGAAGGTCAAAGCATTGAAGATGCAGCAGAAGAACATTTTTCAGTTTTGTTGCGTAAATGTTTTTTCCAGGATGTATTACAAGATAAATATGGTGATCATGATCTCATGCATGATGTTGCTCAGAAGGTGGCAGGGAATGAGATTTTAATAAGCGATTGCACCATCTTGCTCTTTTGGGAAGTAGCTCTCAAGAATCCTCTTTGACTGCTATTAGCCACGTCCGATTCGTATCTTCATAATCATCAAAATTCATACGCTAACAATGTTTGTGTTGGGTGAAACAAGTTCAAGTTGTATGAAATTGTTTGATCATAATTACCATGGTTTGAGACTGCCAAGTTGGGCAACCTCTCTGCCCAATCTTGTCCATATGACAATTAGAGGTTGTGTGTTAAAAATCTGAGCAGCCTTAATCATCTAAAATATCTCCGACTTGAAAGTTTGCCTTCGTTGAAGTACGTAATTGAAGAGTGCAATACATCAATGGACGAAAATAATAAAGCAGAAACTTGACTGAATGGATTCCATGTGCAGATGACTTATCATGCTTTCCTTCTTTAAAATGTCTAATGTTGCTTGATTTGCCGAAATTGAGAAAATGGGGGAAGATCAGTTTCAGGGATGTTAAAGAAGGAAGATGATCATCCATAGCAGTCGAATTTCAATCAATGTATCTTCCTCAATTAGAGAGTCTGGAAATCCGAGTTGGTATTTAATCTGCTATGTCCCAAGGTGAAAGAGTTATCGTTGTTTGACTTCAATGAAAGATTGCAAATATCAAGTATTAATATGAAACCAAACGAAAAGAAAGGAGTAAACTTCAGCTTCCAATAATAATCCATCGAATTCGTTCTCAAAACTCTGG